>NC_092416.1:110868428-111168428 GCF_040894005.1 Engystomops pustulosus | reverse complement strand
CTAAGGAGAGCTATTTGCTTAGTTGTATTGCTTTATAATACTGGGCTAAATCTTGTAGGCCCATGCCTCCTTTGTTCCTATCTCTCGTGAGTAGCGTATGTGCTAATCTGGGTTTCTTCTGCTTCCATAGGAATTTGGAAAACAGAGTTCTCATTCTAGCAAAGAATATCTGCGGCATCGCTATTGGTATCATCTGCATACGATTTTTGGGAGAATATACGTTTTCAACAAATTGTTTCTACCCATCCAAGATATAAGTGGAATATCGTAGGCCTTGAGTAGCTTCTCTATTTCACTGTAAAGAGGAGCGAAGTTTAATTTGTAAAAGTCTTAAATATGCCTAGGGATTTGCACCCCAAGGTATTTTAGGGAGCCAGTTTGTGTTTTGAAAGGCAATTGAGCGCTTCGCTGTGCAAATTTCCCGCAGACAGACACATTTAAGAGTTCAGACTTGCTGAAATTTGACAAAGATCCAAAGGCTGATAGCTACTAGTATGAACAAAGTCGGCGATAGAGGGCAGCCCTGCCTGGTACCATTTGTAATTCCAAAGGATGGAGACAGTGTGCCTTTCACTTTCAGCCTCGCATGGGGTTGGGTGTATAGAGAAAAAAATTGCTTTTATAAATGCAGGTGGAAACAGGTGGCGTTTTCTACTCCCAATAATGCTAATTGAATTTCTTAGTTAGCGCATAGTGAATGGCCTGTAGCACCTTGATAGAATTGTCCTTTCCCTCTCTGCCACTTACAAAACCTGCTTGATCCATATACACTAGTTTTGGTATAAGTTTTTTCAATCTAGTAGCAATCAGTTTCACCCAGATTTTTAGATCCAACTTTAAATGGGAGAAATGGGTCTATAACTGCCACATTCATTGGGGTCTTTCCGTCTTTATGTATCAGAGCAATATGTGCTTCTTGGGTCTGTTTTTTGAGCATACCACCGTGTAGCAATGCATTACAGGTTGTGACTAAATGAGGGAGAATAATATTTATGAATTTTTTGTTGTATTGGAGGGGGAATCCATCTGGACCTGGACCCTTTTTTGGCGAAAACGTGGCTATTATTCACCATATTTCGTACGCCGTTATGGGTTCCAACAATTCTTCAGCCTCTTGCTGCTCTAGGAAAGCAAGGTAGTAGTGTAGATTTGTACAGTGTTAGCCATGGAGAGTAGAAGAAGAGTGAAGAAATCAGGCGATACCTTTTTGAGGCTAACTGAGTATATTTGATGGTGAGCTTTCGAGAATACTAGTTCTCTTCGTCAGACATGATGTTATGCATGAAAAAGAAAATTCACAGCATTTTATACACACTAAACAGTGTTCATCAAAGGATATACAAAAAAACCCTCTAAAACAACAGATTGATAAAAGCAGGGACATATTATTTACAACAGGATGGCAATAAAAACATTAAAAACCTATGAGGCGAGACACATGAGCCCTGGCTCTTATCTGCTTGTGTCCTCCAGGTCAGAGATAGGTCATGAATCTGGCATGAATGTTAAGACCACTTTGCAAGGTGTTGAATCTCCTCATTAATTTATACTCCCATTCTTTCCTTTCCCTCTGTGTCTTAAAATGTCCCATTAAAATAGTAATCTGCAAGTCTTCCATAGTGTGGTCCTCTCTGGAGAAATGCGCAGCGACTGGGAAATCTTTCCTTTCATTTTTAATATTAAATCTGTGCGAGTTTATATGTTGATGGAGTCTCTGACCTGTTTCCCCAACATAAAGGCCTGTGGTTGGACACTGTTGACACATAATAAGGTAGACCACATCAGAGGACCTTGATCTGATGTACCTGCTATGATTGAGGTACAGGTACCTGGTCACCTGTGCGAATGTGCTGGCATGTTTTACACCTGCTTTGCAGGCAGGGTGAGGTACCATTTTCTGATGGAGGTCGCAGGCACTCTGGACAACCAGTTTTTCAGGTTTGGTGGTTGCCGGAAGGACAGGAGAGGAGGCACTCGAAATATTTCTATTAGTCTTGTATCTTTTTGCAGGAATCGGTTGGAGTTCCTTGGCAATGTGACGTAGGATCTCCAGTTGTGGGCTGTAAGTGACTACAAGGGGTACTCTGGCCTCCTGTTGGGTCTCCTTATATTTGAGTAAATCATCTCTGTTGATGGCTGCTGCTTTACCTATTTGGTTATCAGTCACTTTTGGTCTGTAGCCCAACTGAAGAAATTCAGACCTGAGCTCCAGGAGGTGTTTTTCCAGGTCTTTCTTGTCTGAACAGATATGGTTGTAGCGTATGGCCTGGCTGTATATGATGGATTCTCTGGTATGTTTGGGGTGGAAGATGTTATTTCTCAGGTAGGCCGTTCTGTCTGTTGGTTTATGGAATATTGTTGTGGTTAAGTGGCTGTCTTTAATCTGTATGGTGGTATCCAGAAAGTGTATCTCTTTATCTGAATAGATTAGTTTCAGATTGATGGTGGGGTGAAAGTTGTTGTAGCCCTCATGGAATTGAATTAAGGCCTCCTCACCTGCAATATAACGGAGGTAGATCATGAGTTTTGTGGTACATGTGGATAAGCAAGCACCTTCCAGTTCAGCCATAAAAAGATTGGCATACTGTGGTGCATACCTTGAACCCATTGATGTTCCCATACACTGTAGGTACAGATCCTCTCCAAATGAGAAATAGTTGTGGGTGAGCACAAATTGAGACCAGTTCTGTTGGTAAGTTGTGCTTCTGCATGTGTGCCCGGCATGCTGCTATTCCATCTTTATGGGGGATGTTAGTGTATAGAGAGTCCACATCCATGGTGCCCAGAATTGTACCATCAGGAAATGGGCCTACAGTCTTGAGTTTATTTAAAAGGTCAGCAGTGTCCTGGATGTAGCTAGGAGTACTTCTGACCAGGGGTTTAAGGAGATTTTCCACCCAACCTGAGATGCTTTCTGTCAAGGTGCCAATGTCAGAAATAATAGGCCTTCCTGGATTACCATCTTTGTGTATCTTGGGGAGCATATAGAAACAGCCTGGCCTGGGATCTTCTGGGATGAGAAGGATGACCTTGTGTTGCATCTCAGTTGAAAACTTCTTGCTTGGTCATATCAATAAGTTGCTTCTTGTAGGCCTCTGTTGGGTTACTCTCAAGTTTACTATAATGAATGGGGTTGGATAGCTGTCTGTTTGCTTCCTTGATATAGTCAGAAGTATTCATTATGACTATTGCACCCCCTTTGTCTACAGGTTTTATGATGATATCTGGGTTTGTTTTTAATGATATAATAGCCTTTTGTTATTGACTTGTTTCTTTCTTTTCACTTTTTTTCTGAAGTGGTCAATGTATGTGTCCAGTGTTGGGTTGGTTCCATATTTGGGGGTCCAGGTAGATCTTTTTGTTGGGTTGCTGTTGAACTGTCCTGTCTCCAAATCTGTGCCGTGAGGAGAGTCACTGTCATGGAAATATTCTCTGAGTCTTATTTTTCTAAAGAATTCCTCCATGTCATTGCAGAGTTTAATTTTGTCCACAGATCTTGCATGGCAGAAGGACAGACCTTTGGAGAGAACTGACATCTCATGTTTGTCAGGCTCATAGGAGAAAAGGTTCACAACAAAGCTCTGGTGACCTGGCTGAGCACTTGTGCCTGTGATGGAGTATTTTTGTCTTAGTCTATGGAGCTTTTTCTTTTTGTTGTTGATCATCATATCCTGAAGTTTATAGTAATATAATTGGAGTTGGTCCTTCATCTCCTCTGTGTCTTGTTCCAGTAGTGTCTTTAGGGCATGTATTTCCTCCTGTATTTTCCTCTTGTTGTTATAGAGAATCTTGATCATGTTGTTGCGCAGTTTTTCAGATGTCCGTATGCACAGCCATTCTGCAAATCGACTGTTGTAAGTATTCCGGGTTGGGTTACGTAGTGTGAAGCCTTTTGGGATGAGTCCTTCCTTTTTGCATTTTGTTGGGAAAAATATGTCGCTGTTTAGCTGTGCAAACTTTTTAATCCGGGGTTTTAGTTCCATTCTTGTGCGGTACATTGTGGTATCTTCCAAGTTGCTAGTAGTGTAGATTTGTTCCGTGTTAGCCATGGAGAGTAGAAGAAGAGTGAAGAAATCAGGCGATACCTTTTTGAGGCTAACTGAGTATATTTGATGGTGAGCTTTTGAGAATACTAGTTCTCTTCGTCAGACTTGATGTTATGCATGAAAAAGTAAATTCACAGCATTTTATACACACTAAACAGTGATCACCAAAGGATATTAAAAAAACCCCTCTAAAACAACAGATTGATAAAAACAGGGAAGGTAGGGTAATTTTACTTAGGAAGTCAACAATGTCAGGATCAGTGGATACTCTGGACCACTGTGGGAGGTGGTACTAGCCGACACCTGGGACCAGAGTCTAAGTGGCACCTGGTTTTCCCCAGAGCCCGCTGCAAAGTGGGATGGACTTGCAGGATAGCACCAGGTCGTTCCACAGGTGCGACTAGCCCGCGGTGGCAGCCGAGGTCGAGGTACCTTAGCGGAAGACAGTCTCGTGGTCAGGTCCAAGCAGAAGGTCAGGGCAGGCAGCAGAGATGCAAAGTCAAGTCCAAATCCGGGATCAGCAACGGGAGGTCCAGGCAGGAGGGAACGGGAGGACAGGCACACAGGACACAGGAACACAGCAACACGGAGGGACTCAGGTAACACGGCAACATGGAGAGACTCAGGTAATGCAGGAAACACAGGAACGCAGGAACAGACAGGAACACAGGAATATCGCAGGGGAGCTTTCACCATGGAGTACACACAAAGATCTGGGAGGGAATGATGGGAGCCATTGGGTAAAATACAGAACAGGAAGTGGCCAGCACCAATCACCTGTGCGCTGGCCCTTTAAATCTCCCCCTAGGGCGCGCGCGCGGGACCTAGTCTGGACGGGAGCGGGAGCCAGGAGAGGTGAGTGCACGGGAGCGTGACCGGGGCAGTGGAGAGGGGCACGTGTGCACCCGCGATCTGTGGTATGAATCGCAGGGGTGCCCATGACAATTAATCGCCATTTGGGAGTTTTTATCAGGCTCAATTGGGTTAAGTTTTAATAAAAGGCATGAAAAGCCTCTGCTATTTTGGGTGTTTCCAAGTTCAATACTCCCTTCGAATTCTTAACTGCTACAATATGTTTTTTTTCTCTTTGTTTTTTAATGAGAGCTGAAATAAAGCTACCTCCTTTGTTACCATGTGCATATGTAATTTGTTTAAAATAAAGAAAATGCTTTGTAGCTTTTTTTTTTATCTAAGAATAATTTTAATTGTGTCCTCATTCTTACCAGTTTCTCTTGCGCTTCAATTACTACTGAAGCCTTCTGCTTACACTCCATTGCTGAGATTTTGTCAAGCAGTGCATGTTTGTTTGTTCTTCTGCTCCCTTGCCCCTATAGCCATGAATATGCCTCTAAGGTATACTTTATGTGACTCCAAGATTAACGGATCAGTAAATTCGGGGTCTCTGTTTGTGTTAAAATAATGATGAAGATGATGCTCAATTTCTTTAATATGGCATCTAACAGTGACTCATTGGGGCAAATTTACTTACACGGTCCATTCGCGATCCAGCACGTTCTCTGCGGTGGATTCGGGTACGGCCGGGATTCACGAATCCGGCCGGGATTCGGGTCCGGCCGGGGTTCCTCCGACGTCCACCAGGTGTCGCTGCTGAGCTGAAGAGCATCGGAACGCACTGGAGTTCACCGAGCCATCGTGGGTGAAGGTAAGCGCGAGTCCAGCGACATTTTTTTTTTTTTTAATTCTGCGTTTTTTCCGAATCTGTCGGGTTTTCGTTTGGCCATGTCCCCAATTTCTGTTGTGTGCATGCCGGCGCCGATGCGCCACAATCCGATTGCGTGCGCCAAAAACCCTCCAGCATCCTTCTTGGACCCGTAAGTGGGAGAAGGAAATGTTGATTGAGACCTGTGCATGGTCTGAAACCGTTATCGGACCGATTTCCTTGTCCAACGTGTTTGGAAGTAGGTATCTGAAGACTAGGAGATAGTCTTTTGGAATGATGTATGTGGTATGGAGAAAAATGAGTAGTTTTTGGCTGAAGGGTTATGAGATCTCCAAGAGTCCACTAGCCCCAGATCATCTAATTTCCTTTGCAACCTTGCTATCGCAGTTTGTGAGATGTGTGACTTCTCAGAGGAGGTATCCAGGGTGGGGTTCAGGGCAAGTCCCCACCTAATATGAGTCCACACCTTTTGCAAATAGTTGTAGTTGGTCTAAGGCTTGTAATAGCCATTTTACTTGGTTTGAGTTAGGTGCATAAATGTTCGCTAATTGGTACATTTGCTAATTTCCCCTTAACAAATAGGATCCTGCCTTCGGCATCTGAGTGCGTGTTCTGTGGGCAGAATTGGAAGGAATTCTTAATGCCGATGAAGACCCCTTTGGATTTAGAGGAAGAGCTTAAGGTATGGAACTATTGTGAGAAAACATGTTTCGACAAGTATCCTGGTTTACCTTGCTTAAAATGTGTTTCTTGCAAAAATATAACACTAGATTTACATTTCTTAAGCACAAGTAAAATATGATGTCTCTTATTGGGGGAATTTAACCCCTTTACATTAAGAGGAAAACAGAAGAAGCCATGTCGCTTTTAAATCTGCCTAGAGTCTAAGATTTCCTACAAACTGCACTCAAGAGATTCAAGGGATCTTGAGAAGTTGTTATCCCTATTCAGTTATACAATTCGTGGGGAGAGGGGTCAAGAAAGAAAAATCTGCGCGTAGGTTGTGGAGAGAAGTATATAAGTGAACTATGAAAGAGATGTACTATAATAAGTATTAGCAGAGGGGTGATTGCCTCCTGTATGGGACATTACTACTACTGTACACAACTATATATCAATGCAAATTTCAACTGTAAAAATGTAACGAAACAGCCATCATTACATAAGTAGGTTATTCTGGACAGATATCTTTTCATCATTGTTTTCAGATACACCATGTGGGAGAGTCTAAAGTCCTCCGAGGCACATATTTTATAACAAACAATGTTGTAACAACCGATGCTTTAACAGCATGAATGTGCCTGATTTCCTTTTTATGGAGACAGGGCTTAGTATGGTTTAGTACTGAGTGGAGTATGTGGGAAGGGGTAGGGAGAGGGAGGGGTTGGGGATGTGTGAAGGTGTTAACGTACCTTGTAGGGTGGTGGGGGAATAGGGGGAGGGAGATTGAAGGAGGGTGGAGAAGAAGGGGAAGAAGGTGGGGGATGGGAGGGGGATGAAGATCAAGTTGAAGATCACACATACACTCACATCACGTACATAGCCTCCTCAACAGTCCTTGAAGTATTATCCATAATGTCCATTTTATTCGGTCTATATTTCTCCTTCCTTTCCTCCATTCCGTGTAGTTGACAGTTGGTTCTGGACATGATACGGAAGCCCAGATGCCATGGGTTTGGGATCGATGCCGAAAGTTTCCCAGGTGTTCTCCAAATCTTCCAGGGTTCGTAGCCAAAAATATTGCATATTGCGCGACCTTAGTGCTTCTAAGAGTGATTTCAGAATCCAACTTCCAAATAATGTGGAAGGTGCAATGTCCTGGAAAAAGCACACTTCATCATTGCCATATTTTATGATTCGCTTGTCACGTGCTGCAGCTACTAGCTGTGAGGTATCTATGTAGGACAGCAAGCCACAAATAACATCCCGTGGTTGATCATGTGGTCTAGGCGGTGGACGGAGTGCCCTGTAGACTCGCTCTATCACAATTTTGGCTGCTTTGTCTGCGCCCAGCAGGGTTAAAAAAAAAAGTTCCTTCATTATCTTTGCAGTGTTTCAGCAGACCAAGATTCATGCAGTCCTTTCATTCTTATGTTTTTTCGCCTGTTTCTGTTCTCCTGGTCTCCTGGTCTTTGATAAGTGTAAAGGCAGTGTTTATAAACTCACCGGCCACTTTATTAGGTACACCATGATAGTAACGGGTTGGACCCCCTTTTGCCTTCAGAACTGCCTCAATTCTTCGTGGCATAGATTCAACAAGGTGCTGGAAGCATTCCTCAGAGATTTTGGTCCATATTGACATGATGGCATCACACAGTTGCCGCAGATTTGTCGGCTGCACATCCATGATGCGAATCTCCCATTCCACCACATCCCAAAGATGCTTTATTGGATTGAGTTCTGGTGACTGTGGAGGCCATTTGAGTACAGTGACCTCATTGTCATGTTCAAGAAACCAGTCTGAGATGATTCCAGCTTTATGACATGGCGCATTATCCTGCTGAAAGTAGCCATCAGATGTTGGGTACATTGTGGTCATAAAGGGATGGACATGGTCAGCAACAATTCTCAGGTAGGCTGTGGCGTTGCAACGATGCTCAATTGGTACCAAGGGGCCCAAAGAGTTCCAAGAAAATATTCCCCACACCATGACACCACCACCACCACCAGCCTGAACCATTGATACAAGGCAGGATGGATCCATGCTTTCATGTTTTTGACGCCAAATTCTGACCCTACCATCCGAATGTCGTAGCAGAAATCGAGACTCATCAGACCAGGCAACGTTTTTCCAATCTTCTACTGTCCAATTTCGATGAGCTTGTGCAAATTGTAGCCTCAGTTTCCTGTTCTTAGCTGAAAGGAGTGGCACCCGGTGTGGTCTTCTGCTGCTGTAGCCCATCTGCCTCAAAGTTCGACGTACTGTGCGTTCAGAGATGCTCTTCTGCCTACCTTGGTTGTAATGGGTGGCGATTTGAGTCACTGTTGCCTTTCTATCAGCTCGAACCAGTCTGCCCATTCTCTTCTGACCTCTGGCATCAACAAGGCATTTCCGCCCACAGAACTGCCGCTCACTGGATGTTTTTTCTTTTTCGGACCATTCTCTGTAAACCCTAGAGATGGTTGTGCGTGAAAATCCCAGTAGATCAGCAGTTTCTGAACTACTCAGACCAGCCCTTCTGGCACCAACAACCATGCCACGTTCGAAGGCACTCAAATCACCTTTCTTCCCCATACTGATGCTCGGTTTGAACTGCAGGAGATTGTCTTGGCCATGCCTACATGCCTAAATGCACTGAGTTGCCGCCATGTGATTGGCTGATTAGAAATTAAGTGTTAACGAGCAGTTAGACAGGTGTACCTAATAAAATGGCCGGTGAGTGTATATGCCTGATGTTGTAGTGTGGTT
The DNA here is from genome assembly GCF_040894005.1 of Engystomops pustulosus. Classification (NCBI taxonomy): domain Eukaryota; kingdom Metazoa; phylum Chordata; class Amphibia; order Anura; family Leptodactylidae; genus Engystomops; species Engystomops pustulosus. Next base: position 111,159,292 of record NC_092416.1, on the reverse strand, counting down.
GTAGTTGCAGATAAGTCTGAGCAGGTTGCTTCTAGCTGGTCAACTCTATTGCCTGCATTCATAATTTCTGATTTGATGTCAGCTAGTTAAGCTAAAACTGGTTTCATAGCATGTGCTTTTTTAAGAAAGGACTTGGATATTGAGGGGACTGGTGTTTCTCTCCCTCCTGTATGCTATCAAAATCTGAGTCTTCTGCCCTGTCAGCTGCCGCTTCTAGCAGGGATTTAGGAATTCTTTCTGGTGAGAAGTTATTATGTTTGTATGAGAACGCTACTCCTGCTTACATTGGGGTGTTTAGCTTTCCATTTCTATCCCCTAAGTCAGTAGAGAAATTGAGTCTGTACTGTTGTATTTTAATAAATGGTACAGAGTTTGTTGAGGATTTTGTCATATGTTGTACCTTTCCTGCACAGGATCTTTTACTCTGCTACTTGTGGCAGCTTAACAAGATGGCGCCCATTAGTTCCTGTGGGCGGGAAGAGAGAGGGGGGGGGGGTGGTAATGTCCTTACCACCTTTGGTGGAGGTCCGTGGGTCCGTAATGGAAGCCAGCACCTGGTGCCTAGATCTGTTGGGGACACCTGTCGCCTTTCTCCTGCTCTCTGCGGAGCTGTTCTCTCGGCTCTTTAACTGGATATTCAGTGCTGTATGTGTGGCGGCCGCTTGCTGCACATTAGACTCCAAGGTTTGGAGTCTGTGATCCCCCTGCACTTATGTAAGTGTTCCGGCACAGTGTCCGATCACCGGGGTCTTAGATAAATGCTGAGTCGCCGATGAAGACGGAGCTCCGGTGCTGTGCTTCTTCTCCTCTCGGTGGTTAGCCACAACTCCCCCTGCAGTTTCCTTTTGAAGCAACCTTATTCTTACATGTTCTTCAATATTCCCCATAATTCCTTCCAGTATTTGGGATCTCAGTTCACTAACTCTATGGCCACATAGAAGGCGTGCAACCGTTGTTTCACCTAACTTTTTTTTTACCAGCCTTTTTTTTCCCTCCCCCATTTATTTTTTCTTTTTTAAGATTCTGCTCCAATAGTTTAATGGACAATCTATGTTCATTCAATCTAATTTTTACTGGTCTTGATGTTTGTCCTAAATATACCTTACCACAAGGGCACTTCAGCATACATATAACATTTTTTGTATTACATGTATAGCAGCCATTGATTTAGATAACATAACCTTTCAAAGGATGATACATATTTTCACCTTTTAAAATAGCATTGCAGTTCTAATAATTTTAGACATGCAAAAGTGCAATTTTTTCTAGTTTGTAAAAAACTGACAAGTCTTCTTTTTTGGAAAAATATCTGCATGTACCAGTTCATTAGGTAAAGAGCAGCCTTTGCGATATACAAGCATAGGAGGTGTTCTGAATAGATGACCAAACTTGGGATCTGATTGTAAAATATCCCAATGGCGCAATACAGATTTTTCCATAAATAAAATTCATGTGCCTTTCATAAGTACGTTATTATTTTCTCTGTCCAGATAAGGGACAATTTTACTGCCAGGGGCAGTTTTGTGTAAATTTCCTTTCATAAGTAGAAACAAAAAATTGGTTCCGTTTCTTTTTTCTTTCTAGGAGTTTCCATTTCCTCCAACAACCCTATCTTATCACCTGCTGATTTAACGTCAATTTTATTATACCCTCTATAACAAAATTTCTGGATTTTCCCAAATACAGGTAGTGACAGGTTCCTATAGAGCTCTAGTAACTATCTGACACCCTGCTTGTAGCTAAAAAATATTCCCCTGAGATCCCCATATATTGAACTTTATAGTTTTATCTGGTAACTAAGCATGGCTATAGCGAGTCCAGGTGGGCGTGGCCTCCTCAGGCTGAATCCAGCAGCTCATGTGACCAGGGTGACATCTTCACAGGTCCTATAGCTTTTGTAGCATTAGGAACTGTACACTAAGCATATATGTCATGAAATCACAGCATATTTTTCACATGAAATCACAGCAGCCTGCATGGAGAGGAGGCTTCTGTGATTGTTTTATGTGGTCAGACATGTACATGGGGTATAGTTTTCATATAAAGTAGCTCAAGGACCTTTGATGATATCACCCTGGTCACATGACATTAGGTCACGCCCCCGTGGACTCGCTCCAAAGCTGCATAGATACCAGGTAAGATTATAACTCTGATTTTATGGGGATCTGAGGGAAACTACTTTTAGCTACAAGAAGGGTGTCAGATAGTTACTAGAGCTCTATAGGAACCTGCCACTACCTATATTTGTGAAAATAGTGGTGACGGGTTCCCTTTAAGTATATATCTGTATATCTGATGGTTTAGAAAATAGTGTAGTCTCAAGCTTATTTCCGTTTATTAAACCTCGACAAACAGATTAAAGATCATAGTTTCACTAGATTATCCTGAAAATTTAATACGTTTATTTAAGTATTTCTCATACTGATTCAATTCATCAACACTCCCCTTCCACAACATAAAGACATCGTCCATATATCTGACCCATTTTTAGAACAGGCATGTGAATGGCCCTTTCATAGCGTGGCAGCATTCAAACTAGTTCCTTGCAGTTCAAGAAAAAAGTCCTCACCAAATCTAATCCCTCGCAAACACTGAGAAAACATACAAACTCTTTGCAGATGTTGACCTGAATGGGACTTGAACCCAGGACCCCAGCGCTGCAAGGCTGTAGTGCTAACCTCTGAACCACTGGGCAAGGTATACGTTGGACAAACATCAAGACCAGTCGACATTAGATTGAACGAACATAGATCGTCCATTAAATTATTTGAACAGAATCTTAACCCCTTAACGACTTGGCCTTTTTTAGTTTTTTCACTTCCATTTTTCACTCCCCACCTTCAAAAATCTATAAATTTTTTATTTTTCCACATAAAGAGCTCTGTCATGGCTTATTTTCTGCGTAACAAATTGCACTTCGTAGTGATGGTATTTAATATTCCATGGTGCGTACTGGGAAGGGGGAAAAAAAATTCCAAATGCAGTGAAAATGGTGAAAAAACACATTTGCGACGTTTTCTTGTGGGCTTGGATTTTACAGCTTTCACTGTACGCCCCAAATGACATGTCTATTTTATTCTTTGGGTTGCTACGATTATGTGGATACCAAATTTGTATAGGTTTTATAATGTTTTCATACATTTAAAAAAATTAAAACCTCCTGTAGAAATTTTTTTTTTTTATTTTGTCATCTTCTGGCGGCAATAACTTTTTCATACTTTGGTGTACAGAGCTGTGGGTGGAGTAATTTTTTGCGACTTTTGATGGTGTTTTCATTGCTTTCATTTTTAGTACTGAGCGAACTTTTGATCACTTTTTATTAATTTTTTTATATTTTCCAAAATGGCAAAAAAATTTCTGACTTTGGACGCTATTTTCCGTTACGGGGTTAAACGCAGCGAAAAAACGTTATTATATTTTGATAGATCGGACATTTTCGGACGCAGCGATACCTAATGTGTTTATGATTTTTACTGTTTATTAATATTAATATCAGTTCTAGGGAAAGGGGGGTGATTTGAATTTTTAGGTTTCTTTATTATAATTTTTTTTTTAACTTTTTTTTACTTTTACTATTTTTCAGACACCCTAGGGTACTTTACCCTAGGTTGTCTGATCGATCCTACCATATACTGCCATACTGCAATATGGCAGTATATGGGGATTTTACTCCTCATGCATTACAATGTGCTGATAGCACATTGTAATGAATGTGTTAAAACAAGACATCTTCGGTAGAGATGAGCGAACATACTCGTCCGAGCTTGATGCTCGTTCGAGCATTAGCGTACTCGAAACTGCTCGTTGCTCGGACGAATACTTCGCCCGCTCGAGAAAATGGCATCTCCCGCCGTTTTGCTTTTTGGCGGCCAGAAACAGAGCCAATCACAAGTCAGGAGACTCTGCACTCCACCCAGCATGACGTGGTACCCTTACACGTCGATAGCAGTGGTTGGCTGGCCAGATCAGGTGACCCTGGAATAGACTAGCCCCTGCCTGCGCTGCTCGGATCATTCTGTGTCTGGATGCCGCTAGGGAGAGAGCTGCTGCTGGTCAGGGAAAGCGTTAGGCTGTTCTATTAGAATAGTGTTAGGCAGGAGTGATTCTACAAGAACCCAACAGCCCTTCTTAGGGCTACAATAACGTTATACATTTTTTTTTTTTATTTGCAGCTAGTACCGTATTGTGAGGAATTTGCAGGGGGACTTGCTACCGTTGTGTTTAGCTCTTAGTGACACACACATACACCTCAAACACCAAAGTGGGACAATTTATTAGGGGTTGGATTTCAATTAGGCACAGTCTGCCAGTTTCTTTTTATTTTACGTTTATTTTTTCATAACTCAGAGTCATCTCATCTGGCATAGCAGTGTGCTTTCATACTTGGCTAGAAAATAGCCATAGGAGAATCCAAACGGCTTACTTAGGCCTACAATAGCGTTATATATTTTATTTCTGGTTGATCTGCTGGTGGCTGGCCTTGCTGTAGTGCATCTACTACCATATTGTGAGGAATTTGCAGTGAGACTTGCGACCGTTGTGTTTAGCGCTTAGTGACGCACATATCCATCGCAAAGACCGAAGTGGGACAATTTATTAGGGGTTGGATTTCAATTAGGCACAGTCTGCCATTTACTTTTTATTTTACGTTTATTTTTTCATAACTCAGCGTCATCTCATCTGGCATAGCAGTGTGCTTTCATACTTGGCTAGAAAATAGCCATAGGAGAATCCAAACGGCTTACTTAGGCCTACAATAGCGTTATATATTTTATTTCTGGTTGATCTGCTAGTGGCTGGCCTTGCTGTAGTGCATCTACTACCATATTGTGAGGAACTTGCAGTGAGACTTGCGAGCGTTGTGTTTAGCGCTTAGTGACGCACATATCCATCGCAAAGACCGAAGTGGGACAATTTATTAGGGGTTGGATTTCAATTAGGCACAGTCTGCCATTTATTTTTTATTTTACGTTTATTTTTTCATAACTCAGCGTCATCATCTCATCTGGCATAGCAGTATGCTTTCATACTTGGCTAGAAAATAGCCATAGGAGAATCCAAACGGCTTACTTAGGCCTACAATAGCGTTATATATTTTATTTCTGGTTGATCTGCTAGTGGCTGGCCTTGCTGTAGTGCATGTACTACCATATTGTGAGGAATTTGCAGGGAGACTTGCGACCGTTGTGTTTAGCGCTTAGTGACGCACATATCCATCGCAAAGACCGAAGTGGGACAATTTATTAGGGGTTTGATTTCAATTAGGCACAGTCTGCCATTTACTTTTTATTTTACGTTTATTTTTTCATAACTCAGCGTCATCTCATCTGGCATAGCAGTGTGCTTTCATAGTTGGCTAGAAAATAGCCATAGCAATAGGATAGCATCGTTTGGTTTTAAAAACTAAAAAACACAAAAAAAAAAAATTAAAGTTATAACTTTCATTTTCAAAATGTTTAACCCGAGGGCTAGGGGTAGAGGACGAGGGCGGGGACGTGGGCGTCCAACTACTGCAGGGGTCAGAGGCCGTGGTCCTGGGCGGGGTGAGACACCACCTGCTGATGAGGGAGCAGGGGAACGCCGCAGAGCACAAAAACCCCATCGTCGCCTCCACGATCCTCCACAGCATCCACCAGCGTTCAGCTCTCCATACCCCAGACGCTGGAGCGGAAAAGGAAATATAGTGCAACCCACCCGCACGCCCAAGCCCTTAATGTCCACATCTCCAGATTGCTTAGCCTGGAGATGCTGCCCTATAGGCTAGTAGAGACCGAGGCCTTTCGCAACCTCATGGCGGCGGCCGCCCCTCGGTATTCGGTCCCCAGCCGCCACTACTTTTCCCGATGTGCCGTCCCAGCCCTGCACCAGCACGTGTCAGACAACATCATCCGTGCCCTGACCAACGCCGTTTCTGACAAGGTCCACCTGACCACGGACACGTGGACGAGTGCTGCCGGGCAGGGCCACTATACATCGCTGACGGCACATTGGGTTAACTTGGTGGAGGCTGGGACCGAGTCTGACCCTGCGGCTGGTCATATACTGCCGACGCCGAGGATTGCGGGGCCTACCTCGGTCCAGGTCTTTCAGGCCTACTATGCCTCCTCCTCCTCCCCCCCTCCTCCACCTCCTCCTCCGAATTACCATCCGTGGGCATGGCGCCATCAGTCGCTAGCTCTAGGCACAGCAGCAGTGCCGTCGCTAAGCGACAGCAGGCGGTGCTCAAACTGCTGAGCCTAGGCGATAAAAGGCACACCGCCCAAGAACTATTACAGGGCATCACGGCGCAGACTGATCTGTGGCTGGCACCGCTGAACCTGAAGCCAGGCATGGTTGTGTGTGACAACGGCCGTAAACTGGTGGCGGCTCTGCAACTCGGCAGACTGACACATGTGCCATGCCTGGCCCATGTGTTAAATCTGATAGTTCAGCGTTTCCTCAAGACATACCCCAATCTGTCTGATTTGCTCACGAAGGTGCGCCGCATCTGTGCGCATTTCAGGAAGTCCAGCACAGATACTGCCACTCTCAGGGCAGCGCAGCGCCGCCGACTGTTGTGCGACGTGCCCACGAGGTGGAATTCAACATTAACCATGTTATCCAGAGTTTACCAGCAACGCAGAGCGATTGTAGACTGCCAGATGTCAACTTCCACCAGAACTGGTAGTCAGGTCAGTCAGCTTCCTCAAGTCTACAATGAGGAGTGGACGTGGATGTCTGATATCTGTCAGGTGCTGAGTAACTTTGAGGAGTCAACACAGATGGTCAGTGGCGATGCCGCCATCATCAGCCTCACCATCCCGCTGCTTGGCCTGTTGAAAAACTCTCTGATCAGCATGAAGTCGGAAGCTTTGCGCTCGTCACAAGAGACGGGGGAAGAAGATTCCCTTGTTGATAGCCAAAGCACCCTCAGGTCTGTTTCTCAGCGCATATCGGAGGAGGTGGAGGAGGATGAGGAGGAAGAGGAGGAGAATGTTGGCGAGACACAAGAGGGGACCATTGTTCAGTCCTTCACTGTTCAGCGTGTATGGGCAGAAGAAGAGGAGTTGGAGGAGTTGGAGGAGGAGGAAATGGGCAGTCAGGCCAGTGAGGGGAGTGAATTCTTGCGTGTTGGGACTCTGGCGCATATGGCAGATTTCATGCTAGGCTGCCAATCCCGTGACCCTCGCGTTCAAAGAATTTATTCCAGCACCAATTACTGGGTATTCACTCTCCTGGACCCACGGTACAAGCAAAATCTTTCCACTCTCATCCCTGGAGAGGAAAGGAGTGTGAGAATGCATGAATACCAGCAGGCCCTGGTGCACAAGCTGAAACAGTATTTCCCTTCTGACAGCGCTAGCGGCAGAGTGCGTAGTTCTGCGGGACAAGTAGCGAGGGAGAGTAGGCGAGCAGGCAGCTTGTCCAGCACTGGCAAGGGTACGCTTTACAAGGCTTTTTCCAGCTTTATGTCACCCCAGCAAGACACTGTCACCTGTCCCCAGTCTCGGCACAGTAGGGCTGATCTTTACAGAAAGATGGTGAGGGAGTACGTAGCTGACCATACCATCGTCCTAAATGATCACACAGCTCCCTACAACTACTGGGTTTCAAAGCTGGACATGTGGCACGAACCGGCGCTGTACGCCTTGGAGGTTCTTGCCTGCCCTGCCGCTAGCGTGTTGTCCGAGCGGGTTTTCAGTGCAGCTGGTGGCATCATCACGATAAGCGTACACGCCTGTCGACTGACAGCGCTGACAGGCTGACGCTTATTAAGATGAATAAAGCCTGGATTTCTCATAATTTCCAATCTCCACCAGGTGAAGGAAGCTCAACCTGAATAATTTATGCACTCCTCCTCCTCATTTTCCTCCTTCTCCTCCTCTTTGTACACTAAAGCAGAGGAAACTGGCTATTTTTTGACAGGGCCCACTGGCTCTAGCTATAGTACTTTATGCATTTAATTTTTCTGGAGGGCCACCTACCCGGTCCTCTGTTTTAAACAATTTTTGGGACTGCCACATACAGGCACTCAATCTATTCAATTTTTCTGGAGGGCCACCTACCTGCTCCTCTGGTTTGAAAACTTTTTTGGACTGCCACATACAGGCACTCAATCTATTTCATTTTTCTGGAGGGCCACCTACCTGCTCCTCTGGTTTGAAAACTTTTTTGGACTGCCACATACAGGCACTCAATCTATTACATTTTTCTGGAGGGCCACCTACCTGCTCCTCTGGTTTGAAAACTTTTTTGGACTGCCACATACAGGCACTCAATCTATTCAATTTTTCTGGAGGGCCACCTACCTGATCCTCTGGTTTGAAAACTTTTTTGGACTGCCACATACAGGCACTATCCAAATTAAATTGTCTCCATAGCAGCCTCCACACATTGTCTCCATTGCTACCTCCAAAAGTCGTCCATATAGCTGCCTCCATACATCGTCCCCTTATCAAACGAGGTGTGGCAGGCAGAAATTTGGGTTGTTTTCATGGATTCCACATCAAAGTTGTTAACTTTGTCGCCACCCTGCTGTGTTATCCACAAAATATACTGGCAAACTTTAATGATTAACCGATATTATTTCAGCGCTTCTTGCGCATCTGTTGATTACACTGCTGTGTAATCCACAAAATATACTGCCAAACTTTTACCATTTACGGATATTATTTCAGCGCTTCTTGCGCATCTGTTTACATTCCCCTCACCCGCCATATCCCAAACTTATAAGAACGATACTACACTTAACTTGGTGGAGGCTGGTACCGAGTCTGACCCTGGGGCTGGTCATATACTGCCGACGCCGAGGATTGCGGGGCCTACCTCGGTCCAGGTCTCAAAGGCCTACTATACCTCCTCCTCCTCCCACCCCTCCTCCACCTCCTCCTCCTCCGAATTACCATCCGTGGGCATGGCGCCATCAGTCGGTAGCTCTAGGCACAGCAGCAGTGCCGTCGCTAAGCGACAGCAGGCGGTGCTCAAAATGCTGAGCCTAGGCGATAAAAGGCACACCGCCCAAGAGCTATTACAGGGCATTCCACATCAAACTTGTTAACTTTGTCGCCACCCTGCTGTGTAATCCACAAAATATACTGGCAAACTTTTATCATTTACCGATATTATTTCAGCGCTTCTTGTGCATCTGTTTACATTCCCCTCACCCGCCATATCCTAAACTTATAAGAACGCTACTACACTTGATCTTATACAAAAGGTTCTTAGAAGTGCTGTTTGGGGAGTAGCCTAGAGACAGGGGCTTGGATTGGCGAAAGCTCGTCTGGCAGCGGAGCGCCAGCTCCATCTCAAGATCCATCTAACATAGTTTTAACTGCAGCACCTTTAATCTACTACTAGTTCACTGCCTCCATACATCGTCCCCTTATCAAACGAGCTGTGTCAGGCAGAATTTTCAGGTGTTTCACCAGATACATAGTGGAACGCGGCCCATCTGTCGCCGCCATGCTGGAGACCTGAAGTTGCAATCATAGCAGCGCAATATGGATGCCCCATACTGTCGCTCTTAATCATGGAACCATTTCCGTAAAAACAATTAAATATAGAACCACTATGCTATTCCATTATTCCTAGGTGAAATATTCAAACGACCCGGCCTGCTTTGAAAATTATAATTTTTTCAAAGTAAACGCTTCTGGCCCCAGGCCCATTTTTGGTGGGGAGGAGCCGAGAGACAGGGGCTTGGACAGGCGAAATCTCGCCTGGCAGTGGACCGCCAGCTCCATCCCAAGATTAGGCAGCCTCAGAGGCATCCATGCATGCTGCCCCTGCTGTTTTCTGTCCATTTTGCCTCCACGATCCTCCACAGCGTCCACCAATGTCTCATTTCAACTCTCTATACCCCAGACGCTGGAGCACGAGAGGATATGCAGCACATCATCCCCTTATCAAACGAGCTGTGTCAGGCAGAATTTTCAGGTGTTTCACCAGATACATAGTGGAACTCGGCCCATCTGTCGCCGCCATGCTGGAGACCTGAAGTTGCAATCATAGCAGCGCAATATGAATGCCCCATACTGTCGCTCTTAATCATGGAAGTCGTCTCCATGGCTGCCTCCACATGTTGTCCCCTTATCAAAAGAGCTGTGTCAGGCTCATTTTTAGGGTGTTTCACCAGATACGTTATGGAACTTGGTCACTATGTCGCCACCATGCTGTGTTATCGACTAAATATACAGTCAACCTTTTGTTCACATAGGAAATCATTTCACCTCCTTTGGTGAAACCTGAGTCCATTTAGGGTATGTCGCCATGAGACTCTCTAGCCTGCCACTGCTGCCGCTGCCTCTGCATGCCGTCCCCTATGGTGTCAGGGTCAATTATTGCATGTTTTAGATGCTATCTAGCCTCATTCGGTCACTCTGTCATGGCCATGCTGTTGCCCATAATTTTGGCATAATGGTGCGATTAAGCAGCCTCAGAGGCATCCATGCATGCTGCCCCTGCTGTTTCCTGTCCATTTCCGTGGTGTTTCCATCCTTTTCTGAGGTTCCCAGGTGTTTGGCCAAGCTTCCCTGTGCAGAGCCTTGGTCCCCTTGAAAAATGCTCGAGTCTCCCATTGACTTCAATGGGGCTCGTTATTCGAGACGAGCACTCGAGCATCGGGAAAAGTTCGTCTCGAATAACGAGTACCCGAGCATTTTAGTGCTCGCTCATCTCTAATCTTTGGGCCTCCGTGAGACCCGAAGCTGTCATGGCAACGGATCGCCATGCGGCGCCATCTTTCTGAAGCCTCCGGCAGCATTGCCGGCGGCGATCGCAGTGAAAGCACCCGCGATCGGTGCTAGCACCGATCGCGGGTGTTACCGGTAAGCCTTTGCTGCAATATGCAGCAAAGAACTACCGGCTATGGAGAGGGCTCGGCCCGCGAGCCCTCTCCATGCACCCGGACCTGGCGCGCGCCGTACTAGTACGGCGCACGTCGGGAAGGGGTTAAAAAAGAAACGGGGGAGGAAGGAAAGAAAGTCTGATGAAGAAAAATTTGGTAGAATGACGACTGCATGCCACAGAGTTAATGAACAGAGATGGTGTATACTAGAAGAAATTATGGGGAATGATGAAGAACATGTAAGAATAAGGTTACGTCAAAAAGAAACTTTTTGGATTTATTGTTTAGAATCACAAAGTCCTTATGGGTTAAACGAAAACTGCAGTTTTCATGTGTTTCTATAGACTACAGGCGGTCGCCTACTTAAGGACACCTAAACTTACAGATGACCCCTAGTTAAAGACGGACCCCTCTGCCCACTGTGACCTCTGGTGAAGCTCTCTGGATGCTTTACTACAGTCATGGACATAAGTTTTGAGAATGACACAAATATTACATTTTCACATGATCTGTTGGCCTCTGGTTTTTATGTGTGTTTGTTAGATGTTTTTATCACATACAGAAATACAAGTGCAATCATATTATGAGTAACAAAAGCTTTCATTGACAGTTAAAATGAGTTAATGCAGCAAGTCAATATTTGCAGTGTTGACCCTTCTTCTTCAGGACCTCTGCAATTCTTCCCTGGCAGCTCTCAATCAACTTCTGGACCAAATCCTGACTGATAGCAGTCAATTCATACACAACCAATGCTTGCATTTTGTCACAATTTGTTGGTTTTTGTTTGTCCATCGGTCTCTTGATGATTGACCACAAGTTCTCAGTGGGGTTAAGATCTGGGGTGTTTCCAGGCCATGGACCCAAAATCTCTATGTTTTGTTCCCTGAGCCATTTAGTTATCACTTTTGCTTTATGGCAAGGTGCTCCATCATGCTGGAAAAGGCATTGTTGATCACCAAACTGCTCTTGGACGGTTAGGAGAGGTTGAGGACATTCTGGTACCATTCTTTATTCATGGATGTGTTTTTAGGAAAGACTATGAGAAAGCCGATTCCCTTGCTGAGAAGTAACCCCACACATGAATGGTTGCAGGATGCTTTACAGTTGGGCAAATGACTTTACCCCAGTCCTCAACAGTCCAGTTTTGTGCAGTGCAATGATGACTGCATGTGTTTCTTTAGAGATAACCATGGTTAACAGAAGCAATGATGCCAAGCACCAGCCTCCTTTTAAAGTGTCCAGTGGTGTGATTCTTACTTAAAGGGGTGTTCCCATTTCAGCAAATTAATGTTATTGTTTGTATTTTAAAAAGTTATACAACTTTCTAATATACTTTCTGTTTCAATTCCTCATGGTTTTCTAGATCTCTGCTTGCTGTCATTCTATAGAATGCTTCTGTGTCTACTTCCAGTGGTACAAAATCTGACCATGGTGACACAGGTGCATGGCTTGTTATATCACCCACATACGATTACTCTCTGTGACATAACAAGCCATGCACCTGTGTGACTATGGTCAGATTTCTGTCCACTGGAAGTAGATGCAGAAGCTTTCTATAGAATGACAGCAAGCAGAGATTTAGAAAACTGTGAGGAATTGATACAGAAAGTATATTAGAAAGTTGTATAACTTTTTATAATACAAACAATACCATTCATTTGCTGAAATGGGAACACCCCTTTAATTATGACAGTTTGATCGGCAGCCCTGTCCTCATCAACACCCACACATGTGTTAATGGAGCAATCAGGGTGCGGTCACACGTTGCAGTTAAAACTGCATCGCAATTAGTTTTGGGTTGGTTTTAGGTGGTATTACTTATTTTAACAAGTGAAACACATGAAATCAACAGGTGAAAGACATTTGTGGAACAGCTTTCTCCTTAAAAATCTAATTCTACCGTTCAGTTCATGTCTTTCACCTGTGAAATTGACAAAACTTCACCTAAAACCACCTCAAAGCTAATTGCGATGCAGTTTTAACTGCAACGTGTGAACGCACCCTCACTGAAGCGATGTTAGCTGCAGGCCTGCAATGAAGTTTTAATGTGTTTTGGGGTTCATTTTCTAGGCAATTATTGACTTTGCAATTAATTGCTGTTAAGCTGATCACTCTTTATAACATTCTGGAGTATATGCAAATTGTCATTATAAAACCCGATGCAGTATTAACATTTGTACCATTCTCAAAACTTATGGCCATGACTGTATAGTCCTGCGCTGCAATGATGAGCAGTAAAGTATATTTAACTCCTTAGTGACGTGGCCTGAAAAGGCTCTAGTGTACGGGCAGTTTTAGCAAATTTTTTTTTTTTGCATGCTATCTTAAGTTTTTTTGCTGTGTTTTTTGGGACACATGGAGCTAGTTAAAAAGGTAATAAAAGTTTAAACATTTTTTTTTTATTTTAATTTCGGGTTAAAAGTGGAAAAAAGGCTTTTTCTTTGTAATTTATAGTACTTTTTTTTAAAATTTTCAAATTAACTCAAAATGAACATTATTAATGAATTCCCCATTTTGTTTTAGTTGCTTTTATATATAATATGTATAGTCTCGGGCAAAGGGGGCTTTTTGTAGTGTTGTGGGGGATTTTTTTATGTCATTGTAATTTTATGAATATTTATGAATCTCTTGTCATCTCTTGACGGGCAAACGGTTTAAAAAAAAAAAAAAATTTTTAGAATTAGTAGTGGTTAAAACTGCCCTAAGGAAGAGTGGGGGACTGCGAGTGTGTGCCGGCACTAGAAATATAATATAGGAAAATGATGGAAAAAATTGCTAGGTAGGATGAGAGGCAATTCAGAGGGAAACCAGACGTACGGATCTTGAATGAGAAAAAAAAGCTGTAAAACGATGTCAGAGAATGTTGGAAAAGGGCAAGGATATCAAAAGATGGTTGTTTGTATGTTGGTAAATGGAAAGGTTCTTAAAAGAACAAAGGCTGGTTGCATAAAGATGATATGATGGAAATTGCAAGTGGATAGAAGAAAGTTACAGAGGAAGTGACCAGAGGAGGTTATAAAGAAACAGCCATAGGAAATTGTGTGTTGTATGAGTGTTATGACGATGACGGACAAAAACGTTGGACAGACAAAGACAACATTCAGAAAAATTTCTGCCTCCACCCTAAAATGGTGGATGAATTGATGTATGGAAACAAAGAAACAGACTGGCGGAGACATGTGCATGCAATGTGGCACCTAGACCCAACCCCCACACTGGAATATATCCGGTCAAGACTAGATTTGAAAAAGTGCGGGCTCCAACAGGACAAAGAAGTAGCGTTCAGATGTTTCTCCTGTAGGGGGCAGATGTTTCTCACTTTGATATATTTTAGTAGACCAGTGGTATGGGTAATGATGCATTGCCTAAAGATCTTTGGATTTGCATCTCACAGTCCGCTCAGCTGTATTTAGCTGTATTTAGCTGTATTGTTGTAACTTTAGAAGACAACTAAGATATAGTACCCAGGGAATAAATGTAGGAGACTGTGCCTGCTTATCTAAGAGTCACCTCTCAGAACTTCAAAGTCCAAAAACCCGGGTAGTAACATATTTGTTACGGATTTTGGTCTTCTGTGGGGAGAGCTCCTGGACGGTTGTGCAGTCCCAATTGGGTTCCCTGAGCTGACCCTTGCCAGATACTGCAGATGTTCTATGAGTTTATTCCATTACACAGTCCTGCAGATTATGGCAAAGATATAAATATGTGTTTTGCCTATATGATGTGTAGTGCTAATGGTATTTTATCAGAGTTACCAGATGTGAGGAAAGCACAGCACACAATTGTGGACATTGTTCATTGTAGGCTTGGACCTGAGAAATCCTGTGATTTATGTTTTATAACATCAGAAGTAGTGTAAAACTTTATAATACACCTAAAGTCTGAAGGGTGTGGTCAAACGTTTTTGCAATTTGTGTAGGATGATGGAGTGATCTTAGATGTTACAATGGTGTGTTAGATTCCTTCTTTGTTCTCTTGGTATGCTGGGACACTTAGTACTACAGACACCACAGGGAGAAGGAGGGGGCTGCCTCCCCCCTTGTCTCAGCGAACACAGGAGGGGGGGGGAGCACATATTGGAATGTTAAGAGAAGAAAGGAACAATCAGAATGTGTGTTCATGATAACCCTCATGGTCCTTAGCAGATTTTGAGTTTGATTCAAATGCAACATCTGTAATTTTATTGTTTTAACCAGGAGTAAAAGCTCCCTATGATCCCTACACTATTAGTCCTATTCAGCAGCTATGACTGAGATTATTATTAGGAGCTTTTTAGGCAGAAGTTATAACACACCTAGAAGCCTCCTACGTCACTGTCTCTAGTGATGCTTCTGCTCAGTAACGCTGTCCCCCAGTATGTGCCCCCAGTATGACTGTATAGGTTATAATAAGATCTAAGGAATTTGTATGCTGTGTGTCTCCTATTATACAGCATTGATAAATCGGCATTGGTCCCAAAACTGTGTTTTTCTGGAATATATTGTTCACTTTTTATTGTTCTCATTTAAGTTTAAGCCAAGCACCTCAGAGGAGAGGAAACAGGCCGGAAGCTCTGCTGATCGTGTGTCACATGACAACCTGGACCCTTCTTGGTTTTGTATCCTACTGCTGCCTACGTATAAAAAGCTTCTGTAGTAGTTTTGGACTATCCTGATAGTCCTATTTCACCTCTTCATGACTAGAAACCTTGGTTAAAATATGCCCTCTTTATGATGGATTACATTGAATCCAGCTCCACTATTTTCGCTAGATTCAAAGGGGGGAGACATGAGGTAGACGGGTTGTATTTAAAATTTTCTATTAACTTAATGATTAATGAACCAGTTACCTTTTAATATATCATTAATCTGTATTTTGAGTTTTTTGTAGATGGCTTTAGAAACCAGGAATGAGGTTAATTCTATCAGATGTGCAGCGGTCACACAACATGAGGTAACAGCAGCAGAACCACTCCTGACCTACCTGTCTGTACAGGAGGCGGAGGTGAAGGCACTGATGGAGGAGTGTAAAGTGGCAGAGGGGAAGAATGTGAGTCTTTTGGGATTCCTTATGATTCCTAACTTCATATAGTAAGTATATCAACAACTATGAGACTTTGAAATAGCTGATAGAGGCCTTAGTGTTACATAAAGGTCCATCCTAGAAAGTAAAACCTATAAAGCTCTAACACATGAAGTGACCATACTGGTTACTAGAAAGCCTAGGGGAAAGGAGCCTGGATCAGTACAGTCCGTGACCCTCGCTGGCCCAGTAGTTTTGTCTATACTTCAGACTTTACAAAAACAGGCTCCAGAAGGTGAGAAACAAGATTGGAGCAAAATAGGGGCCCAAGAGGCGGAGGGTGGACTATGGCAAAAAGGTGACAAGCAATGTCTGCCAAGGGCCCTTTACCCTATGATGGTTCACCAGGCTAAGACTCTATATGCTCCGTGGTGGATAAGTATTGAGTATCACTTACATTCACTTTTGCTACTGTCCATTTACACAAGTATGTTTATATGTACCTAGTACAATGTAGGGAGAGTAGTGAAGACCCTCATATATACACTCCAAAGCCGCTTTACCCCTTCCAGAGGTTGCAGATTGACTATATACAGCTACCAAAGGTAAGTAGCTATGAATATGTACTTGTGTGTGTGGACCTCTTTTCTGGGTGGCCTGAAGCCTATCCTGTGACAAAAGCCACAGCAAAAAACACAGCACAGAAGTTAATGAGGGAGCTAGTCTGTAGATTTGGGATTCCAGAGACCATAGAGAGTGATAGAGGTTCCCACTTTACAGGGGAGGTGATGAGGGAGGTAATGGGAGCACTTGGGATTGAACAGGCCTTCCATACCCCCTATCATCCACAGAGTAGTGGGAAGGTGGAGAGGTTAAATGGGACTCTTAAGTTAAAAATTCAGAAAGCCATGGAAGAGACAGGGAAGAACTGGGTTGATTGTCTTCCTTTGGCCTTATTTTCTATAAGGTACACTCCCAACAGGAAAACAGGCCTCTCACCTTTTGAGATTCTCTTTGGATCTGCTCCTAGAATGGGCTTATATTTTCCACAAGTTTTACAGATGTACCATGGAGAATTGACAGGATACGTCCAAGCCCTGCAAAAACATCTAGCTATGGTGCATAAACAAGTTTTTGCTTCTATTCCAGACCATGATGCAGTAGGAGGATCACATAATCTACAACCTGGAGATTGGGTGGTCTTGAAGCGACACGTGAGAAAAAGCCTTGAGCCACGTTTTGAAGGACCATTTCAAGTCCTTCTGACCACATCAACTTCCGTGAAGTTACAAGGGAAGCCTAATTGGATTCACGCCAGCCATTGCAAAAGAGTATTGAATCCAGCTGCTCATGAAGATGAATCTGTATCTCCAAATGTTAATATTACTTAAGATACTATTGATATTACCCCTTGGAAGAACTTTCAACGAGATGTTGAGCGGGGATTGGGATAACTTGCTCATTAAGCATCACCAAGTCCTTTTAAAAGATATGAAACATGATGTATTACCCAAAGATTGTTGGATTTGTACCCACAGTCCTGTCAGCTCCAGCAGTATGCCTTATGTAGCTATCCCAGTAACAATACAGTAATAGCTGTGCTGGAAAGTGAACATAAGGAGATGACTGTACCATTACCTGTAGCTGCGTGGGTGGAAGAGCCGTGGATGATATTTAATAGGAGCGGTCCACCGTTAGAGCAGACTGTCATTCCTTGGGCTTTAAATAATGTTAATCTTGCCTGTTATCCCAATTTTACATCTTGCAGTTGTATCCAAATTAGATCTAAAGGAATGTTTTTCTCTAACTCCAACTATACAGAGTGTGATGGTAACAAATCTGACATCACTCAATGTGTAGGAGTCGATGCCACTATTAATTCTTCACTCCCCTGTGTTAGCATGTCCTTGCAAAACCTTGTTGCAGGTTTCCTTTCAAATGACACCTTTTTCCAACAGGAAGTGAGTGAAATCCTGAAGGTGAACATGCTAGTCAGATGGGTAGCAGAGCTTTTTAATGGCACTGTCGTTGGAGTACCGAAAAACATATATGTTGTATGTGGCCATCAGGCTTATAAATGGCTTCCTAGCAATTTTACAGGAGTTTGTACACTGGCTTGCCTTACTCCTGCCACTTTTATTGTCCCCCATACCAATGTAAATGTAAATCTTATTCCCAAGCACACATTACACAAGAGAAAAGCAGATAATCTTCCTAGACCAGACGGACGCCCACATGTGGTGGAGATGGGAACAGCTAACACATTCTTCAGCACACTTTTTATTTATCCTATGACAGTGATGGCGAACCTTTTAGAGCCGGAGTGCCCAAACTTCAACCAAAAGCCACTTATTTATTGCAAAGTGCCAGCACAGCAATTTAAGCAGTAATGTATTTCTCCTTGTTCTTTAACAACTTTCAATCGTTCACCCTCCTAAGGACACCAATGCAGTTGAAAGGAGGTGGGCAAATTCATCTATCATTGTAGGAAGATTCTGCAGGAAGATTCTGTGAGTTCTGTCTGGTGAACTTCATTCTGGGGTGATGGCCTGGGTGCCCACAGAGAGGGCTCCGAGTGCCGCCTCTGGCACCAGTGCCATAGGTTCGCCACCACTGTCCTATGATAATGCAGATGTGGGATAAATTGGTAGAAGCCACAGATTATCTAGAACAACAAATTTTTCAGATTTTGGGGGCTGTGAATAAGACAAATGTCATCCAGAGACAGTTAATTGTGGTAACCAACCAACATACATTAGTTTTAGATTACATCACTGCGTCCCAGGGTGGCATGTGTCAAGTCATAGGGCCAACATGTTGTCATTACATCGACCCTCAAGGCAACATGCAAATTAAGACGAATTTAGCAAAAATTGCTGATTTTAGAGATAGAGGGCTCAAGGAGCATGATAGTAATAAGGACAGCTGGTGGTCTGACACATTCGCATCCTTAAACCCCGCCAATTGGTTTAAGGGTATTTTTGGGTGGCTCATGGGAGTTTTGCAAGCAATATTTCAAATCATTTTGTTATGTGTATTTGTTTATATCTGCATAAGAGTAGTAATCTGGCTTGTCGTAAAACTGTGGCGAAGGAAACCAAGGATTGTGCGATATCAACCTAGGTATAAACCTAATTCTACAGAGGGAGTGGTTATACCTATGTACAATTTGGCCAAGAGAGTGTAGAGAACCTACCATTAATATTAGGACCAAATTAATTGTGTTGTGATATTATGTTCAGGATGCTCAGGAGGGAAGCAGGTGAAGAGGTTAGATAAGTCCTGGATGTGTGACTAGCACATGTCAATGTACCACCTGAGCAGTACCTGAAATTATTCACAAAAAGGGAGGAATTGTGAGGGAATCTAATCCATTTTTGAATCTGTTCTTCTATCATGTATCTATACAAAGATTTTTGGCTCTATTGATAGAAGAGATCCCTATGAATAGCACCATCCCCCCAAGGACACTGATCATCTTTCAGTTACATCCTGTAGGCTATTGGAATGTGGGTATGGTCAATAGGCTCCTTTGTCTCAAGAACCTATAAAAACTGTCTGCAACCTAAATAAATTGGAATCCTCTCAAACACTTGTGAAGGTCTGAGTGATTCACCGAGCAGCTCGTACTATACATTAATTTGAAACCACATCACATCTGAGTAAGGAGATTTTTCTCCAACACTTGCGAGTTTGATGCGATAAACTCGCATCACACTCGCAACGCAAGCTGCCGGGAACGCACAGCCCGAACGCTGCACACCGGGAGTGATCTGACATGCTGAGTTCACTCCCACGGTGCAGCGTTCGGGCCGTGAGTTCCCGGCAGCTTGCATTGCGAGTGTGATGCGAGTTCATCGCATCACACTCGCAAGTGTGGAACAGGCCTTACATTTTCACTTTTTTTTTTACATTTTTTTCTCTTTTAGAAGTTTTTCCCTGTACCTGAGGCATCTGTAAGAGCCTCAGTTACGGGGGGAAATGAACACCTGTGACTGGGGATTTGGATCAGAGCTGGACTGCGTCTAATTAGACTCTGATTAACCCCTTTAGTCCCGAGGGCCACGCTGACTCTGCTCCTCTCATTCAGCGCGATGCACAGAGGACTGGAGAAGGGAGAAGCGGTAATGAACCACATCTTCCTTCTCTCCAGGGTCTCTGGGTGTCTCTGACACCTGTAGACCGGGTCCTGCACCCGCGGCTAGCATGGGAGCAGCAGAAAACTGCAGCGACGTCTAAAGACGTTGTCGCAGATTCCGGACCTGTGTCCGTTGACGTCCATTGAAGTCCAAATATAGTTAATGAAGCTTTATTGATAATCCAATTGTCACTGGGGCAAAATAAAAATTGTCTGGAACCACAATTATAAAACAGTTTCGACTTACATACAAATTCAACTTAAGAACAAACCTATGAAACCTGTCTTGTACGTAACGCGGGGACGACCTGTACTAGTTCCAGTGTGTATAGTTATAGTCTGTCTTGGAATAAATCAGTAATACAATATGATCAATTTCTGAATACAATGTTGTATTATTTTGAAAATCTTTGTGTATGTTTAGAAAAGTGAAGACATTGGGGCAGATTTACTTACCCGGTCCGATCGCGATCCAGCGGCGCGTTCTCTGCGCTGGATTCGGGTTTGGCCGGGATTCATCAAGGCAGTTCCTCCGACGTCCACCAGGTGGCGCTGCTGCGCTGAAGTTCCCTGAAATGCACTGAAGTTCACGATCCTATCCTGGATGAAGGTGAGTGCAAGCTCCGCGACACAATTTCCTTTTTTAAATGTGGCGGTTTTTACGAATCCGTCGGGTTTTCGTTCGGCCACGCCCCCGATTTCCATCGCGTGCATGCCAGTGCCGATGCGCCACAATCCGATCGCGTGCGCCAAAATCCCGGGGCAATTCAGATACAATCGGCGCAAATCGGAAATATTCGGGTAACACGTTGGGAAAACGCGAATCGGGCCCTTAGTAAATGACCCCCAATGTATCATTTGTGATGGGTATTCAGGTGTAACTAGAGTACTTAAAGGGAACCTGTCATCAGCAATTGGCCTAATAAACCGATAACAGAATATTGTCAAGATGAGTAATACCTTGTAGTTTTTGTTTCTTCCATCATCCATTGTGGTGGCATCATCCAGAAAATCAACTTTGAAGTGAGATGTAAATTGGTTGTTTAAAGTCAAGGAGAGTTTAGCACTGAAGTCAAGCTGGGGAGGTCTGAATGCCTCCTCCTCTTTGATTGAAATTGTGCACCGGACTTCAGAAGATGTGTCTGGATGCCAGCCCATCAATTACATTGATGGGGGCTTTCTGAGGATGAGAGAGCTTGACTTCAGTGTTAACTGACTTTATACAATGACTTAATGACGCCACTTAAATGTAGATTTTCTGGAGGACGCCACGATACTGAGTCATAATAGAAAAGTGATCTGGAAGGTGTTCAGCTTATTGACAACATACTGGTAGTTGTTAATTAGGTCTTTTTCTGCTGAAAGGTTCCCTTTAATCCTCATTCAGACATCTATACTGTTGCTTGAGAAAGGGGTAAGTCGCTTGAAAAGCCGCTACCGGCTTGGTCTATGAGCGGTCTCCACACCAGGAGACTCCTCCGCTCAGCAGGTTGGACTTTGCCACAAAAATGTGCTAAGATAGGTTACCTGCGTTTGCTAATACAGAGCTTCACTAGTGGCAATAATGTGTCGGAACATTGTTTGTTTATTATACTGTGAAATATTGTAACAAAGAGGAGGTTTCTTTGATGCTGTTGTCCATTCTTGCATAAATTGCCACACATAAATGTGTTGAGGAGGGCGAAGTATCCTGACTGTAGCTCTCCACCTTTTTGACATCAATAAAAGTCTTTTTTAGAAGAATGGTAGCTCTAATGCCATGGATAGAGGCATCAATGAAACATATATAAAGACATCTAAAAGGTATTGTGTGGCACATGTGTCATAGTTTTCCGGCTTTTTAAAGTTTCCAGAATTTGGTCTACTTAATCATTGCAATGTATATTAAAGGGGTTATCCGGGTTTAAAAAATTTTTATGGGCGGGCTGGGGAGGGCTAGTTAAACATAATAAACATGGACTTACCTCCTCCGGCGCCGCTGATGTCCGGCGCCGCGGTCCCTTCGATCCGTGCCCCTGTTTGTTTACAGGGGCACGGAAGCCGCGCACAGGGAGCTTCCGGTCCGCGATGTGGACGGCTCCTCCCATCCGTCCCTATCTCTCAGCGCTGTAAGCGCTGGGAGATGGTGCGCATGGGAGCATCCGGCCGCCCGGAAGCTCCCTGTGCGCCGGTGTAATGAAACCGGCGCACCGAGAAGACCGGGCGCGGGTGTGGGACATCGGCAGCACCGGAGAAGGTAAGTACATGTTTATTGTGTTTAAATAGCCCTCCCCAGCCCGGCCAGAAGAAATTTTTTTAAACCCGGATAACCCCTTTAAGTATTTTCCCTTTGTGATACATGTGATGAGTTGCCTGTTTAGTCTCACTTTTGAGACTTTTTTTAGTGTGAGACTTTTTAGTCCCAAATAGTAGCTCCCAAAAGAAAGTCTGGGTCTAGCATGCTCTGTTTTGGGACTTATTAGATGCAAGAATGGGATAATTCCAATCCCAAAAGTCGCACAAGTTTAACAAACATCTGGGCTACTGCATTAAATCCTTGAGGCTGCTAATTGTGGTACACTGCTTGATTCTGCATCTATACAGTCTCAAACTGCAAAAGGTTGCACAAAAAAGAAAGCAATAAGGATACATGTCCTCCTGTGTGTTGTTTGCCGCTGCTGATAGGTTCTCTTTAATGTCCTATATTCAGCACAGAGTGTGGTTTCTCTGAGATTTCCCTGAACATTCCATTCCCTTCCATTAGGTGTCAGCATTGTTACAAAATTGCTATTAATAACAACAAGGTGATTTCACTATGATAAATGATCTCCTTTGCCCTGCTGGAAAGTAACTCTATACCACAGCATCATTTCTTTTGTTGCATATAAACGGTTTTGAATC
Organism: Engystomops pustulosus; assembly: GCF_040894005.1. Lineage (NCBI taxonomy): Eukaryota > Metazoa > Chordata > Amphibia > Anura > Leptodactylidae > Engystomops > Engystomops pustulosus. The sequence continues at coordinate 111,136,448 of NC_092416.1, read as the reverse complement.
GTACGGCTTGTGCCTGCATCATCTATCCTTCCCATTTACCTTCTTCTCAGTCTCTGCTGAAGCATAGCATCCCCATCATCATGTTTCACAGATGGTAGGTTTAAGTTGATGTGCAGTGCTAGCCTCTTTCCATGAACAATGTCCAATATAATGACCACACATGTAATTAGGCAAAAATAGGTTTCTTTACTTCAAACATTTCAACACATAAATTCAAAGTGTTTTTTCTGTTCCATAGTAGAAGACATCACAGTAGATACAATTTCTTAAATTCAGCTTGTACCAATAGTAACTAGGATCCGAGGAGTCTATTCCATATTCACGGTATCTTATACATCATAATTTCATCGATCTGGATATATTCAATTATATAGAATTTAGACTCACGATTTTAGTTGGATCCCAGGGCAGAGACACTAACTCCTTTAGACGCCGAGCAGTGGTCTCGTGAGCGCCATGTTTAGCTGTGACGTTTCGAGGGACACGCCCCCTTCCTCAGACAAGGAGTTAGTGTCTCTGCCCTGGGATCCAACTAAAATCGTGAGGCTAAATTCTATATAATTGAATATATCCAGATCGATGAAATTATGATGTATAAGATACCGTGAATATGGAATAGACTCCTCGGAACCTAGTTACTATTGGTACAAGCTGAATTTAAGAAATTGTATCTACTGTGATGTCTTCTACTATGGAACAGAAAAAACACTTTGAATTTATTTTATTTAAATGTCTGAAGTAAAGAAACCTATTTTTGCCTAATTACATGTGTGGTCATTATATTGGACATTGTTCATGGAATGCGTTAGTATGTGAGAAAAGGAGGTTCCCCCGTCCTAGACCACTATATCCAAAGTTACTGTAATACTCCACATACTATTTTTTATTTTTGTGCAGTGCTAGCCTCTTCACATAGCGTTAGGCCTGTAGGCAACAGGCTAAATTTTTCTTCTTTTTACTCTTCCATAAAGGACAGATTTATGCAGTACTGTACTATCGGTTTTCCTGTGCACAGATTCTCCCACCTGAGTTGTGGATCTATGCAGCTTCTCTAGAGCTGGGTGGACATGTCCTTAGCTGGGTGGCCATTTATGGTTGATGGATTAAACGGTGCTCCATGACATGTTGTTTTAATATAATCCTGCAGTATCCCTTTCTTCAGAGATTTGTGTGATATGTTCCCTGGTTTTAATGATGCTGTTTGCTCACCAATGTTTACATCACAGTGCACATTGCAGTTTACTATTACTATATCATTGGCTTGCAATAAAAGGTTTAGAGACTGGAGGATGTCATCCCAGTAGCCCAGAGGATATTTTTCTACTACTACACTAAGGGCGAGTTCACATGAACTCAATTCTACGGTACAGCAGGCACGCATTGACGGATGGGAGATATAGGACATGTCTTATATTTTCCCCGGGTATCGAACAGTACGGTGCCGCACGTGCCCTGTACCACACGGCTCCGTATGGCTCCTTGCATCCATTGTTTGCCTGTAGGGGACATAGATACGACGTATAAACGGCGCCGTATATACGCCCCCCAAAAGTCGTGTGAATTCTACCTAAGTGAAAGTAGTGAATTGAATCCCTATTTAGCACTTCTGCTTCATGTATCTATTTCATGTTGTGTCTTGGCTTTATTACACTTTATTACATTTGACCTAGTCAGACATTGCCATCTTGTTGTATGCTATACTCTGTTATAACCTTGTTGCATGCTTCTCCTCATATGGGAATGCCAGTTGTGATTGCTATTGTGTTCCACTATAGTTGGTAACACATTTTAAACCTTTATTATACGTTTCACTTATGAAATAATTATTTTTTCTGTGTGCACTTGAGATTAATAAAGTTGCCATTATTATTTTTAGTGTTGATTGTCTTCTCTACTCTTCCTTTGTTGAGGTAAAAATAGGGATTATAGACTTTATTGCTAACACTACATGGCAAATTACGTACAGGGTAGTTCAAAATAGTGGTACTTGATATAAAACCACATATACAGTCATGGCCATAAGTTTTGAGAATTATACAAATGTAAATTTTTACAAAAACTACTGCATCAGGTTTTATCATGGCAATTTGCATATACTCCAGAATGTTTTAAAGAGTGATCAGCTTAACAGCAATTAATTGCAAAGTCAATATTTGCCTAGAAAATGAACTTTTTCCCCAAAACACATTTTAATTTCATTGCAGGCCTGCCTTAAAAGGAGCAGCTAACATTGTTTCAGTGATTGCTGCATTAAAATAGGCATGGGTATTGATGAGGACAGGGCTGGAGATCAATCTGTCATGATTAATTAAGAATCACACCACTGGACACTTTAAAAGGAGGCTGGTGCTTGGCATCATTGTTTCTCTTCTGTTAACCATGGTTATCTCTAAAGAAACATGTGCAGTCATCATTGCACTGCACAAAACTGGCCTAACATGGCAGAGTATTGCAGCTAGAAAGATTGCACCTCAGTCAACAATCTATCGCATCATTCAGGAATTCAAGGAGAGAGTTTCCATTGTTGCCAAAAAGACTTCAGGGCGCCCAAGAAGGACCAGCAAGCACCAGGACCATCTCTTAAAAGTGTTGCTTAAACACTCTTAAAAGTGCTTAAAAGGCAACAATGCCTTTTCCAGCATGATGGAGCATCTTGCCATAAAGCAAAGGTGATAACTTAATGGCTCAGGGAACAAAACATAGAGATTTTGGGTCCATGACCTGGAAACTCTCCAGATCTTAATCCCACTGAGAACTTGTGGTCAATCATCAAGAGACGTGTGGACAAACAAAAACCAACAAATTGTGATAAAATGCTATAATTGATTGTGCAAGAATGGACTACTATCAGCCAGGATTTGGTCCAGAAGTTGATTGAGAGCTGCCAGGGAGAATTGCAGAGGTCCTGAAGAAGAAAGGACAACAATGCAAATATTGACTTGCTGCATTAACTCAATCTTACTATAAATAAAAGCTTTTGTTACTCATAATATGATTGCACTTGTATTTCTGTATGTGATAAAACATCTGACCAATACACATGAAAACCAGAGGGCAGCACATCATGTGAAAATATAATATTTGTGTCATTCTCAAAACTTAAGGCCATGACTGTAGAATAAATTACAAATATATTCCACCCTGCTGAGTTGTTCAAATTTGGTATTATGTGGATAGATGCTATTCTGGAATTGCTAGACATGATATCACTAGTCATATTATAAGAGGTCCATTGTGCACCACTTCCGGTCATGACTTCTCCTGTGTCTTCCAAGTCTCTGGATGGTCTGCCAACTTGTTACCGGGACTTTGCAGATGTTTATTCTAAAAAACAAGCAGAGACTTTGCCACGACTTTGCCAGAGACATCATCCCTACAATTGCCCTGTGGATCTCCTACCGGTTGCTTCTCTTCCCAGAGGTTGTGTCTATCCTCTCTCTGTTCCCGAGACGGCTGCCATGTCCGAGTACATCAAGGAGAACCTGCAAAGGGGTTTCATACGCAAGTCCTCCTCTCTGGCTGGCACAGGGTTCTTCGTTGTCACCAAGAAGGACGGCTCCTTACACCCCTGCCTTTAATTACAGAACTCTTTGATTGCCTGTGCAGTTCCAGGGTGTTCTCCAAGCTGGATCTCCGTGGTGCTTACAATCTCATCCCGATCCGCAAAGGTGATGAGTGGAAGACGGCGTTTAATACCCGTGATGGGCACTTTGAATATTTAGTGATGCCCTTTGGTCTGTGTAATGCCCCTGCTGTCTTTCAGTTTGTGAATGACATTTTTCGGGACCTTCTCTATACGTGTTTCGTGGTCTACCTAGATGACATCTTGAGGTACGTGTCCCTGGTCTGGAGAGTACACCAAGTTCTTGGTCGACTTCATGCCAATCATCTCTACGCCAAGAAGTAAAAATGCCAGTTTCAACAGCACAGCCTTCCATTCCTCGGCTACATAATTTCCGACACAGGCCTCCAGATGGATCTCAGGAAACTGTCTGCAGTTCAGTGGCCAGGCCCAGGAGGCCTAAGAGCCATACAGAGGTTCCTGGGTTTTGCAAACTATTACCAGCAGTTTATTCTGCATTTCTCCACTTATCGATGCATTTCTCCATCGTGGAACTCACCAAGAAGGGTGCCACTCCACGTGCATGGTCTCATGCAGCTGAAGAGGCCTTCTCCAAGCTGAGGTCCGCTTTTGACTTGGCTTCTGTGCTCACTAGGCCTCACACAAACAAACCCTTTCATCTTGAGGTGGATGCGTCCACTGTAGGAGCTGGAGCGGTGCTCACCGAGAAAAAGACCAAGGGCCGAACTTTCACTTGCGGCTTCTTTTCTAAGACGTTTTCTCCCACTGAGAGAAATTATTTGATTGGAGACAGAGAGCTGTTAACCATCAAACTTGCTCTGGAAGAATGGCTGTATCTTCTGGACGGGGCTCTCCGTCCCATTAGTGTGTACACTGACCACAAGAACTTATTGTACCTCCAGACAGGCAATGCCGGTGATCATTGCTTTTCTCTCGCTTCTACCTGCTGATTCATTTTCGCCCGGCTGACAAGAATGTTAAGGCTGATGCTATATTATGAAAAAGATTCAAACGATCAAGCACTTTTTATATGAAAAATTCTTGCTTCTTTATCAAATCATCATATAAAATCGATCAGCACATAGTGGTATCCACAAACAACTATGTGTTTCGAGTAAAAAAAGCTCTTGATCATGGCTAACATGTACTATTGCTAATGTCGTATTTAAAACAAAATTGGAACCAAATAGAGACTGATGATGTCACAGATAGAAAAAACACACACTTGCATTCAGTATAGATTTTGTTCTCTCATATATAGTAGATGTATCTGTAGTAAATATAAAATAGATGATCTTTTTTGTTTAGACTAAGGGGAAATTGAGTTTTTAATTCCAAAATCCAGAAAGCTTCTCTCTTTCTGAGAATGCTCTCCCAGTTTCCCCCCTCCTCAGGAAATTCACCCTTTCAATTCCATAGCAGGAGAAGGAGTTTACCTATCTTTTGTGGACTTCAATGAAATGTCTTACAGCACCTGATATGCCAGTAGTTTTTTTTATCAATATCAGATAAATGCTCTGCTATTCTTGCTTTCATTTTTCGAATGGTGCTGCCAACATATTTTTTATTGCAGCTTGTACACTCTATGATATGGACAATATAGCAGGTGTCACAATTAATAAAAGACTTAATGTTGTATGTTTTTTCTTCACTAGTGAAGTTTTTCTTTTTCTCTGTGTATTGGCATATATTACACCGGCTACCTCCACAAGCATGAAAGCCCTTGGTTGATTGCCAGGTTTTATTTTTCTGAGTTTTTATCGCTATAATAGCTAGGAAACAAAATAGACCCTAAAGATCTTCCTCTTCTTGCCACACACTTTCGCTTAAGATATTTCTTAGAGCACTGCCCTTATTTAATATTGTTTGTTTTAAAACTGTTTTTATTAGGTACAAATATATTGTTTTCCACACTTACAATTGATACAGTTGTACCGATTTTTTCTTTTTAACAGTTAACATTGTTATAATAAAATTTATCCAAACATATAAATTTAAGAATTAGGAAAAAAGAGGGGGGGGGGATGGGGGAAGGGGAAAGGGGAGGAGGGGAGGAGGGGTGTGTTTGAGCAGGTAAATGGGAAGTGTAACTAGAGGGGTGAAGGAGGGTCAGGGAGAGTTCTGTTGTTCCTTTTCTAAATTTTGTCTGTCAAACCAGGGTGACCATATACGTAGATATTTTGCTCGAGTGTCATTTGCCCAGTGGAAAAGTTCTTCTGCAGATTTCGCTTACTTTCATTTTCCATTGTGCAATGGTTGGTGGTGATGTGGATCTCCACTGCGTAGGAATTAACAGTTTAGCTGCTGTTATTAAATGTGTGTGTAAGGTAGTCTTACTCATACTGAGATTTGAGTCAAGAGTATAGCCTTAGGTGATTTGGGTATGTCCATGGAACATAATTTCCCAGTGGCTTCTAACACTGCGTCCCAATAGTCAGCGATTATTGGACATGACCACCAGATATGAATCATATCCCCTGTATCGAGCCCGCATCTCCAACATTTTTTCGGATTTTCTTTATTTATTTTGTTGAGCCATGCCAGAGTTTTATACCACCTGGTAACTATTTTATAGTGATTTTCTTTTATTCTGGTGCATCTTGAAAAACCGTTTGAGTTTCTCAGTAGAGATGCAACCTCTTCTTCCGTGAATTTAGTCTGTAACTCATCTTCCCATTGTGTTATATAATGAGGTTTTTTAGGCCCTCCCACCTTAAGGACTGTGTCATAACATTTCGACATTAGCCCTCTGTGTAAAGGCCCCTTGGAAACTAATTGTTGAAGCCAATCTTCCGCGGTATTAAACCCTGTGACCCTATTTTGATATTCTCTGCTGGCTTCTAAAAATGCCCTTATGTGTAGAAAATTTTTTAGCATGAGTCCTGTCTTCCTAAGGAGGTAGTGCTCATCTATGTGAACTTCCTCCGAGAAGAAATCAGCTATGGTGTATTGGTGTAAATATTTCCAGAAGGAATCTGTGTGTGCCCTTTTTGGTTGTACTAAGTACGGCAAGGTCCCCAGTGGTAACAATTGGGTTGTTATGTTCTCTTTTGGAGTCTTGTTTTGTAATTCTATTTAAGTATCAAATAAGCCTTTATGTAAGCAGCTGTTATTGTCTTCACTGCCTACCTTGCCTTGAGCCACTTTGAATCCCCATAATCTCCGTCTTTCTCTTTCTGTAAATGTATTTGTTTCTAAAGATGTGTATAACGTCTCATTAGGGGTTTGTGTAATTGAAATCCACCTAGATAGGTGCGTGGCCAGGTAATAGGAGCGTGCATCTGGGTATCCTATCCCACCCTGTGACGCGCGCTGTTGTAACAGTGCTGGGCGTAAGCGAGGTCTCTTCCCCTGCCAGAGGAATCTAGAAAATATTTTTGTGACATTATTAAAGAATGATTTTGGGAGCCCTATTGGAACAGTTTGATACACGTACAGTAACTTGGGAAGTATATAAGTTTTCAATAAGTTCTTCCTTCCCCACCATGACATATATGGTATCTTTAGCTGTTCTAACTGTATTTTAACCTGTGAGATCAGGGACGTATAGTTTAGATCACGCAGCTTATTTAGATTTTGTGGGAGCTGTATGCCTAAATATTTAATACTGTGGGTAGGCCATTTATAAGGGGAGTTTTTCTTTAAAGCATTCACTTTATGTTCTGGTAATGTAATGTTAAGTATTTCAGATTTGGTGAAATTCACCTTAAAGTTTGAGAGGTATCCGAATTCAGTGAAAAGTGCGGTGATGATTGGTAAGGAGGTGGTTGGATTTGTGGTCAAGATCAATAAGTCATCTGCAAATGCAGCTGTTTTATGAATGTAGTCTCCTGCTTGGAAGCCTTTAATCTGGGGGTTTTGTCTTATTTTCCGAATTAACGTTTCCATAACCAATATGAAAAGTGTGGGGGACAGTGGGCAACCCTGTCTGGTCCCATTCCTTATATCGAAAGGGGCAGACAGGGTACCATTTATTCTGATTCTCACGCTAGGGGCTTCATACAGTGTCATTATGGCTTGGATGAATTGTTCTGGGATACCAAATTGTGCTAGGGTTGCGGATAGAAATGGCCAACTTACCCTATCGAAAGCCTTCTCGGCGTCTGTGCCGAGAAGGACTAACGGAGTATTTTGATGTTTAGCCAGTTCAATGATACGAATCAATCTGCATGTGTTATCTTTTCCCTGACGACCTGCCACAAAGCCCGTTTGTTCTGGACCTATTAGATTAGGTAGCAACTCTTTAAGACGAGATGCCATCGCCTTGGCCCACCATTTTAAGTCCGAGTTGAGCAATGAGATCGGACGATAGCTCCCGCATTGCTTGGGGTCTTTTCCCTCTTTATGTAATATCGTTATATGTGCTTCTTGGGCTTGTTTTGTTAATTTTGAACCCAGTAGTAATGAATTACATAAATGTGTAAAACGTGGAATTAAGGTTTTTTGAAATGATTTATAATAAGAAACTGGTAAACCATCTGGCCCTGGGCTTTTCCCGGATGGGATAGAGCTTAAGACTTTACTTAATTCCTCCTCAGTGAAGGGGGCAGTTAGACTACATATTTGTTCCTCTCCCAATCTGGGAAGACCACAGGACTCCAAGTATTCCTTGAGCCTTTTTTGTCTCTCTGGTTCCGGTAAATCCTGAAATTTGCTGGGTATATTATACAATTCTCTGTAAAAATCTTGGAAAGTTTTTGCTATCTCTTCTGTAGAAGTGACTGTTTCCTTGGAGTCTTTGTTTATTTCTTTAATAAATGTCTTTTCCCTCTGTTTATGAATAAGTGCAGTCATCATTTTATTCCCTTTATCCCCGTGAGCATAATGTTTGAATCTCATGGTCTGTAATGATTTAAATGCTGCTGTATTTAGTAGGTCTTTTACTTCGTTCCTCAGTGTTGACAGTATTTCTAGTGTTTCGGGTTTTGCTGACTTTTTATGGGATGATTCTAGGGCAGATATATGGGAGAATAAATCATTAAGTTTTTTATTACGCTCTTTTTTAACATATGATCCAATAGAGATCATTTCCCCCCTAACCTGCATTTTATGTGCGTCCCACAGTATGGGCACTGGGATTTTATTCTCCTTATTTTCTGTGAAACATTTTATTATAAGGGCTTCTATCTGGGCTTTATATACTGGGTTAGCAATGATAGATTCATTTAATCTCCAGCACCACTCTCCCTTAAATTGTTCTTGCATATTAATGTTGAGTAAGATGGGAGCGTGATCTGAAACATGTATGGAACCTATGTCTGTTTTCTTCACTAATTGAAAGTGCTTTTTCCCTATAAAGAAGTAATCTAGTCTGTGATATGTTTTGTGAGTTGGAGAATAATATGTGTAATCTCTGTTTACTGGGTTAAATGCTCTCCATGTATCTACTAGGCTCAATTCTCCTAAGGATCTCATAATCTTAGCGATTTTCCTATGTGGTGTGGGTAGTTTACTAGTAGAGTCTAAGGAAGGTTGCAGTGCGACATTTATATCTCCCCCAACTACAACCACACCCTCGGCGAAATATTTTAATTTTGATAGGGTCTGAGCAATCCACTGAGCTTGGCCATAATTAGGTGCATAAAGATTAGCTATTGTTATGGTTAGGCTTCCTATGGAACCTTTCCTATGGACCCTCCGGGTCAGTTAAAATTGATTGATATTGGAAAGGCACATTTTTTCTAATCGCCACAGTCACACCTTTTGAGGCTTTAGTGTATGTGCTATGATACCACCATTTAAAGTTTTTTGTTGGTAAATTAGGAATTCTATCTCTTTTGAAATGAGTTTCCTGTAACATTAAAATATCCGCTTTGAGCTGATTAGCTACTCGAAGTATTTGGCTTCTCTTTTGTGGAGTACTCAGCCCACGTACATTATATGAAACTACATTACATGTACTCATTTAATAGTGACAAGTATATATTCAAGCTTTTCAAAGGTACGCTAATCCTGGTTCGTTTTCCATTTTGGAAAAGTTTTCTTTGATTAGGACAAGGAACATGGGTTAAAGGAAGGGGGAACCAACATATAGGGGAAATGAAGATAAAAGGTTGGCTACTGCTTCTATTTTCTGTAATGCACAAACTTGTTGAACTCTTAGTAGCCTTCTTATGTTTGCTAATTGTACTATGACAGATTAAACTGGGAATTGCCTTAGTTCTCACAGGCAGGCTGACCCTAAAACCTCTTACCCCATTATCATAGGGAAGGTATACTAGGTGGGGGGAAAGGTCAGCTATCTCTAATGTAGCCGTAACATGTACCTCCCCGTGTGGGACCTCAGAAAAAGCGGGAGGGCACTTATACTGTAAACATTGGTTAACCAAAACAGAAACGCATGTCTTATTAACCCAATATGTATGCAATGACATTTTAAGTTACATACTAGATTCTTAATGCATTCAACCTATAGGAAGATCAAACAATGTTGGTCCACACTAAGCTGTGGAGACCAATTAAGATGTTCATACGATACCACCAAGTGGATATAGTGTCCAACATCAATTGTGGTGAAGTGAGACTTTCTGGGACCAGTCCACACCACATCACGGTGTCACCGGGTGATCTCGTCCTTGTTTCTTGCTTCTCGGTGAACGGTGCTTTGTCACCACGTTCCATAGTGTGATGATAGGTAGAGGAGGCATCTTGAGCTCCTGTTCTGCCGGGAGCCATGATGTAATCTGGATCGGTTGTATTCCCAGCAGTGGCCAGATGTTGTTGAGATCTTCAGGTGTTCGTATGGTTAGCTGTTTGCCATTTTTATTAATGCTGAGTCCAAATGGGTATAACCAGCGGAAAGGAGTGTTTGAGGCCTGCAGAGCGTCTAGCAGGGGTTTCAATGCACGTCTTTTTGCTAGTGTAGATGGAGCTAGGTCTTGGTAGAAGGTTATGGTGGCTTCATGATATTTCATCTCACCTTTCTCCCTGCTGGCTCGTAAAATAGCTGCTGCATCTGTGTAGCTTAAAAAGCCGCAAACAATGTCTCTCGGAGGTTCGTCTGCTCTGGGCTTAGCTCTGAGAGCCCTATGGATCCTCTCAATCTTCACCTCACTTGCTCTGTCAGGGCCTAACAGAGTCCCAAATAGTTCCTTTGCCACCGCTGGTAAGGCTTCATGGGCATATGTCTCTGGAAGGCGTCTTATGCGCACGTTCTGTCTCCTACTTCTATTTTCTAAGTCTTCAGCTCGAGCCAGTGCGTCATTAATTAAATTATAATGTACCTTAAGTGAGGCCGATACTCCTGTCTCGAACGTCAGCATGGCGGTCTGCACATTTTCCACCTGTTCCAGGCGGTGGCCGATTTGTTTCATATCGGTTTTAATTTCTGCCAGATCCCTGGCTAGTGGGCTCAAGGTCTGTAATAAGATGCGGCGCATAAAGCCTTGTGTGGCTGGGGCAGTGTTTTTGGCCCCTCTCTCACCTCCTTGGTCCGAGAATTCTCCCGCGCTTTCGGCCTCTGATTCCTCCTCAGTGCCCGTGCCTGTCACGTCTGCGGGCGCCATCTTGGATGACCGCGCTGGAGAGGCCCAGACTTTTTTTCTCAGGTATTTCTCTAAGTCCGGCTGGTTCTTAGGTGTTTTAGTCATACTGGGGGTCTCTTTGGACTTTTCTTTAAGAGGCTTGCCCATCTTGCGCTTATTTGCTAGCATCTAGCTGAGGTCCCGAACGGGTGGCTGTGAGGAGCGCTGAGCTATGCGTCCATCACCATCAGCGGCTAAGCTCCGCCCCCCCCTTATTTAATATTGGAATGTACTTATTAATCATTTCACTAATATTTTTGTATTCACTAATATAAGGTGTAGAGAATACGAAATTACTGTGTCGTTTTCCTGTTTTCTTTTTTTACCCCTAGAAAACTACTCTAAATTGTACTTTTTGTATAGGCTTTAGGCCTTTTTAACATCCAATCTCTAAAGCCTCTATTTCTTCTTCTGCTGAGGAATTTTTCCTTCCTAACAATGGATGTCAGTGCCCTCTATTCCAACATCGACCATGAAAAAAGAATTGAATGCACATCAAACTTTCTAAACAATGATCTGGAACTCTCTGTAGAGTTCAAAAACTTTCTGATATCCCTTTTAAGGATTATATTGGAGAACAACTTCTTCTCATACGGCTCCTCCCTATATCTACAACAGCGTGGCACGGCCATTGCCACCCTAGTGGCTCCGTCCTACGCAAATCTCTTTATGGGAAGATTTGAAGAACTGTTCGTCCTATCACAACACCAATTCCGCCAACATATATTCTCTTATCATAGATACATTAACGACTTGTTCTTTATTTGGACAGGTTCAAACAGGTTCCGCCAACATATATTCTCTTATCATAGATACATTAACGACTTGTTCTTTATTTGGACAGGTTCAAGCAACGAAGCAGTTTCATTTCTACAATTACTCAACCAAAACTCCTTTACTATGGAGCACGACGACTCCCGCATCAAGTTCCTAGCCTGACGAATCATAACCTCCACATTTTTTAAAGATGTGGACACCAATAGCTATCTCAATTATTACAGCTCCCATTTCCTTCCAGAAATGAAAAGACAATATTCCATTTAGCCAGAACCAGCGAATTAGGAAAAAATTGTACTGAAACTTCCACCTTTAGGTCTCAAGTGAAGATCCTAAGGAAACGATTCCTAGAAAAGGGTTATCCGGCACATATCCTGAAGAACGCATTCAAAAGAACCTCCAAGCTCACCCAAAAAGAATAAAGATCTCATAGATCTACCGCTAGCCTTCATAACCCGGTATAATGACAAGCACAAAAAAGGACATTCTAGATAAACATCCCAAGATCACTTTCAGAAAAGCTGCTACCCTCAAGAACATCCTAGCCCCCAGCCAGATTAAGCAACGTGGGACTAAGAGAACAGAAACCACTTGGCCAACGGTCAGCAGATGCGCCCAACCTCTATGCCTATGTTGTCACAACATTAAGCATAATGTTAACACCTTCCAGTCTAATACCACCTCTGAGTCGTTCCAGGTCAAATACCATATGACGTGTCAGACCAAATACGTCATATATCTTCTCGAATGTCCCTGTGGACTTCAGTATGTGGGGAAAGCAATGCAGGCCCTCAACAGAAGAATTAATGGCCATAGGGCAAATATAAAGAAGGGCTTCCAACTCCATGGACTTTCTCCTCAGGCATGCAAACAATGAAAACCTACTAACCATTATGCTTATAGATCACATTTCAGAGGACATCCACATTAGATATGAGACACTGTGTAAAAGGGATGTCTTCTGGATCTTCAGGCCCCAATAAGGTGACCAAAACCATCATCCAGTAAACTATACACCTCCTATAACATCCCCATTTCACCCAACATCAGGCCAACATTCCATTACAAATAAGCCATCATTCTAGGAACCTCCCATCAAAAACTAGTAGGAATCAGTACCTAGGTTCACATCCCCTAAACCATCCCCAACAATTCTTCCCAACCTCTCACCAAACCCCCCCTCCCAAAGAAGAAGGAGAGAAAGAAGGGAGGGAAAGGGAGGAAGGGAAGGGGAGAGAAGGAGGAGGGGAGGACGAGGGAGAGAAGGGGGAATGGAAGAAGGAGGTGAAAGGAGAGAGAAGAAAGGGAAGGAAGAGAAGAGAAAAGAAAGGAGGGGGAAAAGAAAGAAAGAATAATCAAAAATTAAAAGAGAGGGAGAAGGGAGAGAAACCACTTCTGGTTTCGCGCCAAAATTAGGCTTACACACAGTTAAAACCCAGCTAGGATACAGTACCTACCCCACTACAGCACGGTGGCTAAGTGAGTAGTACTTCTGCCTTGCAGCGCCAAATTAGGCCAAATGGCCAAAGGCCAAGCGCCAAATGGGGCCCTGGGTTCGAATCCCACCCAGGTCAACATCTGCAAAGAGTTTGTATCTTCTCTCCATGTTTGCATGGGTTTCCTCCTGGTCCTCCGGTTTCCTCCCACACTCCAAAAACATACTGGTAGTTTGTTTAGATTGGGACCAATTTGACATGCTTTTTGCAGCGCTGCGTAATCTGTGCGTTATATAAATAAAGAATTATTATTATTACCCCAGCATGATCCCAGTACAACAAGACTAGGTAAGCCAACTGTTCACCTTGGAACCATACAACACGAACCAGTGGGGATATAGCTCCTAGTTATTTTCCCCTCCCTGAGATTACAATCAGTCCAGTCACTAAGCTTGTATATACTTTTTCTAGTATTTATATAACTATTTGCTTGCTTATTTATGAATTGACTTTGAACGGATAAACCTATGTATATTTGTATTTGTTCTTATTTATTTATTTTATTTATTTGTATTGCTATTTACACATGTATCAACATGTATATAGTATATAGCCCCCTATAGATATTTATCTCATGACTGACCATGTAGCCACCAAACTCGCATATGCTCAGTCATGCATGTCTTCATTCATTTATTGTACTGGCACATTAATTCCCCTAGAGCACATGTAGCAGCTCAGTGGGACACAAGAAGTTTTATACATATCACATGGTATTATTCTAATGAATTTTACTTTTTAGCTTAAATATTGATTTGTGTATCAATTTATTTTTATTGTCATTTGTTCTGCATTTTATCTAATTTTTAAACTTACCAAATATAATTGTGTATTGTACTAGACCTGATGAAGCATTTTGCATAGTGCGAAAATTCCCTTCCGAATCCAGATGCCTCTTTTGCCTACATACAGAGTTACAATCAACAATCTCCCCTTCTCCCGCTACTACTGGTGACCAGATCTGGCAAAGATGCTCGGGAGTTTGTGGTATCCTGCTCCTCCTGTGCCCGCAACAAAGCCCCTTGTCTCAAACTGGCTGGACTGTTACTTCCTTTGCCGTTACCCAGTCGCCCATGGTCTCACATGGCAATGGACTTAATCACCGATCTGCCTGTCTCCTCAGCAGTACTGTCATCTGGGTGGCAACGGACCGGTTTTCAAAGATGTCCCATTTTGTTCCCCTTCCATGTTTTCTATCTTCCCCGCACCTTGCCAGTTTGTTATTCAAACATATCTTCCAGCTGCATGGTTTTCCACTGCACATTGTGTCCGATCGAAGAGTCCAGTTTGTGTCCAAATTCTGGGGTTCCTTGTGTAACCAGCTGCAAGTCAACCTTGACTTTTCTTCTGCCTATCACCCTCAGTCGAATGGTCAAGTAGAGAGGGTGAACCAGACTTTGGGCTGTTACCTCTGCCACTTCGTCTCAGCGCGTTAAGACAACTGGTCTGATCTACTACCATGGGCTGAGTTCTCCTACAATTCCCTGGACTCAGGGTCTACTGGCTGGGCTCCGTTCTTTGTGGTTTATGGACGTATTCCTCACCTTCCTCTTCCGCAGTCTTCTACCTCTGATGTCCCTGTGGTAGAGGATCTGGGGCAGGACCTCAAGTCTGTTTGGGACCAGACCCGCCAGTCCTTTCTACGAGCCAAAGACCGCACCAAAACCCAGGCTGAAAAGAAATGTCGAGCTCCTCCTGTCTTCTCTCCTGGTGACAAGGTGTGGCTATCCTCCAGATACGTCCGGCTTAAGATACCCAGCTACAAACTTGGTACCCTTTGAGATAATCAAGTGCATCATTCAAGTGGCCTACAAGCTCTGCCTTCCTCCTTCTATGCGCATCCCGAACTTCTTCCATGTCTCCCTCCTGAAGCCAGTTGTCTTGAACTGCTTCTCTCAGCAATCTCCTCCTCCTGCTCCTGAGGTGGATTCCCTGGATGTCTATGAAGTTAAGGAGGTTCTGGACATGAAGATCATAAGGGATAAGTGGTTCTTCCTTGTAAACTGGAAGGAGTTCGGGCCTGAGGAGAGATCCTGGTAGCCCGAAGAGAACATTTTTGATTGGACTCTCCTCCAGAGGTTTCTTGGGACAAAAAAAAAGTGTGTGGGGGGGGGGGTACTGTCACGGGAGCCCCTCTCTGACGCGCTGGCACTGCCCCGGCCCCAGCCTTACCTCTCCATGCTCCTGCTCCCGTCCAGACTAGGGCACGCGCGCAGCCACTTCTGGGTCTGCATTTAATCCAGCGGCTGCTGTGTTCCTCCATGAGTCCTAGTGTTCCTTCCAGTGCTGTTCTCCTGCTGTCACCTCAGGCTTGGACTGTCTTCTGCATGGCTACCTTGGCTGCCATCATGGGGTAGTCGCACCTGTGGAACGACCTGGTGGTACCCCGCTGCGGGAAGGCCTTCCCGCTCTGGTGAAGACCAGGTGCCACTTAGACTCCAGTCCCAGGTGTCAGCGATTACCATCTTCCGCGGAGGTCTAGAGGGTCCACGGGCTCTGAATCTAGACAAAACTATCTTTTCCAGCTGAAAAGCAAGTCCATTTTCATAATTAGGTGTACAGAGATCACTATAAAGATCTCTATACTGTAATTCTATCTTGTAATTTGATTGCCCATTAAACATCTTTTTCCACACTGAATAACGCCAACAATGATAATATATCATATCTGTATTTTAATCCACCCATGATATAAAAGACGCCCTAAAGGAAATCAACCAGTTGTAAAAACACAAAAAAACCTAGAAAAACTTACCTCCGCTCCTCTTCATCATGGACCCAACACTGTCCTCCACTAGACTTCACACGCCCGGATCACTTAGAAAAGAAATTTACAAAAGAAAAGAGGTCCGGCACCTAGGGCTCCTAATTATCCAAGCTCCCGCACCTCCCTCTCCTATGCTGGGAGAGTAAGGTGACGTCACGCGAGAGCGAAGGTGAGCATTTCTAGGTTTTTTGTGATTTTGCAACTGGTTGATTTCCTTTAACTGTACATGGCTGAATGCTAAAGCTCAATAACAGTAAAACTATATAGGCCATATGAAGAAAGTGGATAAGTTTCCCAAAAAAAATCTCTTTTCTGTCCTTTAAATTGTATCATTATGTATAACAATTAGTTCAGAGAGGATTGTCTGCAGTAGTATATGTACTTTTAACAATCTTGTGTGAACAGAACTAGATCAGTGCTATTTTTCAGACTTCTTGATATAAAGAGTGTTCTGCATAAAATATTGGACTGTGTGTTTTTTCCATCATGCCAACTAGTACTGGACTGCTTCCAAGCGACCCTTTCTAAATAAGCCTCAGGTGTTTGTGTTACTTATACCATGATGGAGTAGGACTGGCAGCCAAGTACAAACCTGAGAGGCATGCCAAACTGGCAGGAAGCACAGATCATACAAGCAGAAGTTTGAACATTGTATATTAGTACATTATAAATTGTACAGTATATCATTTTAAAAAATACAACTGTGCATGTCCTACTGTCCGGGATGGTTTATTTCTTCTTCTTTTTTCTTTTGCTGAGGGAACAATTCTAATATCATCTGATAGTAGTAATGCTGAAGATATCTAGTAGAAGTGACTCACATGCAGTGATAAGAGCCTCTTACCTAGTTCAGGAATCCAGCAGCTTAACCTTTTCTTAAAAACTTAAAACAATAATCTCTCCTTTTTAAGAGGATCATTTGGAGCTAAAAGCCTCATCATCCTCAGTGACGGATTCCACAAAACGGCAGACCTCCCCCAACACTATGGGCTAATCTTTTACAAAGAGTCTGGTGGTAATTGTGAAATCTTGTTTTGTTCTCTTGTCACCATTTTCTTGTTTGTTAATCTTAGCGGATGTGAAAGGTGATCCAAAGCCGTTGTGTTAGAGCAGACTTGTCCTAGGTGAAGCATTGGCGCCTCAGTGGCTGTAACAGCACGTCCTGACATGCTTCATTTCACTAATAACCTTACGAGTAAGGCAGAGCAATTTAGCAGGAAAATTCCCCTTATCAAAGATGAAAAAGTGCTGAGACAAATTATCATATAGGTGTTTAGTGCAGTATCTCCCATGGTACAGTCCGAGGTGTTTATAAACTGGGACAGTAAATGTGTCAGACAACTTTATAGAGGATTTCTTATTTATTAGGAAACAGCACAGCAAAGTCTTAACTGCCAAAGAACTGCATCCACATTTTGACAATGTATAGCATGACATAAGGGCCTGAGGTCAGTGGCATAACTACAGTCCTCTGGGCCCCAGGTCAATATTTATAACGGGACTCCCCACCATTTACAATAGACTTGCATGCATGAAACAGTACCCTTTGTGAGAGATATCAAATTTGTCCAACCGGACAATCTTGTCATGTTGTCCACTGTCCAGTCATGTCATGATTCAAACATCATTTTGTGTTAACTGTTTAGAAATTACTTTGTCCTCGCTATTGTTTACTTTTCTGTGGCTTCTCTGCTTGAAAGACATGTTGTGATGAAGTAGAGAGCTAACATAAGGACAATAAGTATACACATGTGGTTTCCCCCTAGTCTAGTATTTTTCCAATAATGAAGTTCATTTGGGAAAATGTCTTAAAGGGGAGGTTCTGGTATATTCAGGTCGCCTACATCATTGCAGTATTTTATCACCTTTTCACTTCCCTATGCAGATCATTTTCTGTGTTTTATACACTCACCGGCCACTTAGGTACACCATGCTAGTAACGTGCCTTCAGAACTGCCTCAATTCTTCGTGGCATAGATTCAACAAGATGCTGGAAGCATTCCTCAGAGATTTTGGTCCATATTGACATGATGGCATCACACAGTTGCCGCAGATTTGTCGGCTGGACATCCATGATGCAAATCTCCCGTTCCACCACATCCCAAAGATGCTCTATTGGATTGAGATCTGGTGACTGTGGAGGCCATTTGAGTACAGTAAACTCATTGTCATGTTCAAGAAACCAGTCTGAGATGATTCCAGCTTTATGACATGGCGCATTATTCTGCTGAAAGTAGCCATCAGATGTTGGGTACATTATGGTCATAAAGGGATGGACATGGTCAGCAACAATACTCAGGTAGGCTGTGGCGTTGCAACGATGCTCAATTGGTACCAAGGGGCCCAAAGAGTGCCAAGAAAATATTCCCCACACCATGACACCACCACCACCAGCCTGAACCGTTGATACAAGGCAGGATGGATCCATGCTTTCATGTTGTTGACGCCAAATTCTGACCCTACCATCCGAATGTCGCAGCAGAAATCGAGACTCATCAGACCAGGCAACGTTTTTCCAATCTTCTACTGTACAATTCCGATGAGCTTGTGCAAATTGTAGCCTCAGTTTCCTGTTCTTAGCTGAAAGGAGTGGCACCCAGTGTGGTTTTCTGCTGCTGTAGCCCATCTGCCTCAAAGTTTGACGTACTGTGCATTCAGAGATGCTCTTCTGCCTACCTTGGTTGTAACGGGTGGCAATTTGAGTCACTGTTGTCTTTCTATCAGCTCGAACCAGTCTGCCCATTCTCCTCTGACCTCTGGCATCAACAAGGCATTTCCGCCCACAGAACTGCCGCTCACTGGATGTTTTTTCTTTTTCGGACCATTCTCTGTAAACTCTAGAGATGGTTGTGCGTGAAAATCCCAGTAGATCAGCAGTTTCTGAAATACTCAGACCAGCCCTTCTGGCTGGCCAACAACCATGCCTCGTTCAAAGGCACTCAAATCACCTTTCTTCCCCATACTGATGCTCGGTTTGAACTGCAGGAGATTGTTTTGACCATGTCTACATGCCTAAATGCACTGAGTTGCCGCCATGTGATTGGCTGATTAGAAATTAAGTGTTAACGAGCAGTTGGACAGGTGTACCTAATAAAGTGGCCGGTGAGTGTATAGGAGCCATTATTCCCCCCACCCCCTAATTATATATAGGAGCCATTATTCCCTCCCCAGTCGGTGGCTTGTTTCATTACTAGAGGGGAATGTAACAGCCTACTCAGTAGGTGCATACTGAATAAGTTGCTAAATTGTTGCCATTTACTGGCTATGGTCAGTAATGCAGCTGGTCTATCGCTGGAAAGCACATATTTGTATTGAGACCTATCAGATGTAATGCTTGTTTCATCTGTTAAATGGCTGCTGGTTGGATAACCCTGAACTCCCTATCCCTTCAAGCTCGGTACCTGCTATTAAAAGTGATTGATTGCACTTATCTCTCGCTAGACATCAGCAGTGATGTAACAAGACTCCAGTTCTAAGTTTGCATTGGGGCCCCCACATACCTACACCCTCACTGCCGACCCCATCCCCCACATAATACTTCAGAGCACACACACGCACATATATAGAGCACACCATATATAATAAACATTGAAATACAGATGCACATAAATATATATCCCCATGCCAATACCCATCTACCTGCACAATACTAATAATATCGCAATAATGAATACACCACATACATAAATATATACCGGCTGGGAATATATTGCACATTACTATGCAGTGGAAAAAAATTACTGCACTACAAAGCTGCCATATGGCAGATATAGACATCACTTACTGTATAAATCAGTTAAATAAGTTAAATAAATCAGTAGCTCTGTTAAAATGCTGCTGTTTGGATAACCACTGAACTCCCTGCTCCGAGGGGGAATTAAAAAACGCCCTGGTGGCTGGAAGTTCCAGCTCTTCCTAAGTTGGAAGATTGAGCACATGTGTCTGTGGCACGCTACCCTGATACACTTGGCCTGTCTGGGTACCAGGCCCCAAGCAGACATCCACCCTCAGGAGTCTGCCTCATCCTGCTGCTGAAGCAGCCAACTATCCTCTCCAGCTTGAAGCTACCTTTACCAAGCTGGGAGTGTCTCCTGTAGAACCATATACAACCAGTCATCTTGACCCACTTAATGCTGCTGTTGTGGCCATGGCCGAGTTCCAAATAAATGAACCGTAAGTTGAATACTTAACATTCTCTACCTCCGAGTGATACCTGTGTAAGGCAGTGACAACCAAGGGTGCCCCCATACACCACCACCAGGGATCCCTACATATGCATCTGTGTTGCCCCAGGGAGAAACCATCTACAACTTCAGCCTTTCTCTCATTTCTTGTACTTCCACATACCAGAGACCTGTTTTGATGTGGAAAAGGCTCTTGTTCTCTGGTACACAGCACTGAGACCGCAGAAGAGCGCTAGGCTGCGCTCAGCCAACCACTCAGGAACCTAGGGCGTTGTCTGTCTCCAAGCTGTGAAATGGCTAGACCCCATGGGTTGCAAGGGGCGTCATGAACAGGATTTCTACTGTGCCTTATATTGTGCATTATATTTGTATTTGCTACTTTGGGTTAAGGCCCATACTGTGATTAACTCTAAAGCAAAGAACTTTGTCTGCTTTGCTGTGCTGTGCCGTGTGAGCGGTACTTTGGCAATGAACTTTTTAACCCCCACAGAAAGTGTTCTATGGAGCTAGAAATTGCAACCCAGTCTGCATGCTCAATGAGTTCCGCCTGCGCATGTGGCGCAAAGTACCTCAGAGGCAGTGTCCAAGCTTCAGCAAGCCAGCCATGAAAAGGGTTAATCGGTCATCTTGGACTTTCGTTTACACAGTGCCGTGGAACCTGCTGGGCTCCATGGCGAGAGTTTGCCAGGGAAGAAAGTTAGATGAGTGGATGGTGCTTTCCCCACAGTTCATGTCACCATCAATGGGGTGACCCTACCAGCATTAATCGACACCGCTTCTTAGTTGACCACTATAACAGCTCGACCTTTGAGAAATGCAGAAGAGGAGCAACACTATTACAGTTTCCAAAAGCTTACTTAACCCCTTCCCGACATTTGACGTACTATTACTGCATGTATTATAGCCAACACCCGCCTCTAACACCCGCAATCGGAGATTTCTCCAATCGCGGGTGTTAACCCCTAACACGCCGCGGTCGCTCAGGGGCATTTAGCTGGAATCGCCCCCCCCCGTGGTGCTTACCGCCAGTGCTGGGATCTGCTTCCGGGATCTGCTTCCGGGGAGCTAGGTCCTGCCTTCTGGCAGGACCCGGCTGTGACACACTGAACACACTGAACAAAAACGGGGGAGGGCGGGATCTTTCCTGGCGCCCAGCCGTCCTGAAAGAGGACGGGATGCTCCGTGCCAGGGAATAAATATCCCGGACCTGCACCCCCGTGTGGCTAGCGGAAGCGCTGGCCCCAGCAGAGCTGCCGGGTGGGAGAGATGGAGGGGCGGGCCGTGCTCCAGCAATAGAGCACGGCCAGTCCTGCAACCCCCGGGCTTAAGCAGCCCGAGGGTTTAACAGACTGGCCGTACTAACGTCACTGTACCCCAACTTACCACCCAGCAAGCGGACAAAAAACACAGACTCGTAAATTGGGATAAAAATGGGGGGTCGGCCACAGCTTTAATCTTTAAACAAATTAACTGTTGGTCCAAATGGGGAACCCGAGACCCTCCTCTTACCACCTCGCATGTCAGGCCCCGCCTCCGTGGGGGCATGTGCTCGTTGATTCGTCAGGTGATTGATCTCATTCCCGAGAGGGTCAAGGATTATGCCATAGGCCACTAGGAGGACAGTGTACCCCTACACTGTGCTCCGACCCCCACAAACAAGGAACAAGGCCCTCTCGATAGCGTCCTGAAGGCCTGAAAGAAAAATATCAAGACCTTTGTCATTCAGGTGAACGCCATCATCCAACATGAGCCCCGTGTTGTCTCCTTCCAGCTGCCTGTACCGGATAACCACGCCACAGCGAGAACCAACAAATCTGGATACCCACATATTCAGCATCCTACGTGCCCGCTCTATGGACTCGGGATTCCGTGCCCCATTCCAGATGACCCTGGGTATGACTTCGGACCAAACCACCACCAAGTCCGAGAAGAAAGCTGCCAAGCGCTCAATGTCGGATTTCATGACCGATATCAGCTCCGCCAAACGAGTCGAGCACATGTCATTTCCTCCAGCGTGGATAACAAGCACGGTCGGGCCAGGAGACTGCTTGCCAATCGCCACCACCTCCGGAAGGACTTGCAGCCACTTCAGACCCTTGATGCCTCTCCAGGACAGATCAGCCGACACAAATCCCAAATTCAAACCCCCAGGACGTACCGCCGCCCGACGAGCGGGCCAATAAATGTAAGCATGGCCCACTAACCATACCTTAGGCCGAGGGCTACCTGAAAGAAAAAACAACAGTTAGTCCAGCAATAAATTAGGACGAACATAACATTTAAAACAATCGGATTTCCACCTCCCAATGCACATGATGTCGGAGTCCGAGAGTCCTGCGGCATCCGCTGCCGTGGCTGCACCGATACGGAAAGAATGGGTACCAAAATCCGATGGTGGAACCCCCGCCGAGGCCAAAGCCTGTTTATACAATGAAACAAACTGAAACCTCGTAAAAGACGACCCGTCGATATGGCACAAAAAGGAGGACTTTGACCGAATCGTCAACCAATAACACGTCCTCACCCCTGAGCTCCGCTGACGCGCTGCTGGATGCTGCAATCAACTCGCTTATACGCAAAGCGCAAAAGAAAGCCAGCGTGAAGCTACACTGAAGCAGAAGCGCCTCGAAAGGAGAAGAGCAAACGTTGACCGACGCCATGCACAGACGCTGCAATAACGAAAAAGACACTGGCCGCCGTGTGTCTCTGACCGTCCGCTTTTTGCCCCAACCCCTTAATAATAACCAAATCTGAAAATCTTTTGTCACATCCTGAAACCCCCATAACTTCAAAACAAAGGCCACCCCGACAGACGCTTTTTTGCTGCAGCTAACGAAATGCCCTGCGCGCGCAATAGAGCAAGGTACCGTAGCGTGGTATCTTTCACCGTCATTATTTTGTCCCCACGATCCGGCACCAGCAAGCTATGCCACTCGCCCCACGCCTTACGATGACTGCTCCACGTGCTTGCGGCCAATGAAGACTGCATCAACGGTGCTAGCTGCATGCCACCAGGTCCCACAGGAAGGGGGGCAAGGGCACCCCTCCGGGTCCGCCAGGGGGTGGAAATCCCTGAAACGCTGGAGCTGAAAACGAGACAACACATCAGCCACAGAGTTAAGTTCACCCGGCACGTGCCTGGCCCTGAAAACTATGTTGAGCTGCAAGCAACGTAGGACCAGATGCCTCAGCAGCGCCAATACCTGTAAAGAACTGGATGTAAGGTTAGTCAGGGCATGAACAATGCTTTCATTGTCTGACCAAAAACGTATCCTCTTATTCTGCATGGAAGGCCCCCACAGCTCAACGGCAACCACAATGGGGAATAACTCCAGCAAAGTCAAGTTTTTATTCAGACCGTCTAACATCCAACCCGATGGCCAGCGTTCCGCTGACCACTGTTTGACGAATATTGCACCATAACCCACCGACCCTGCCACATCGGTGTACAACTGCAAGTCAGAGTTATCAATTTCAGGCTCCAGGAAAGCCGTAACCCCACTGTAATCTGTCAAGAAGGACCTCCACACCTTCAAATCCTCCTTCAGCACCACTGTCAGACAAATATGATGATACCGCTTAGATGTGCCAGCCGTAGCAAGGGATAACCTCCTAGAAAACACCTTACCCATGGGGAATATTCGGCATGCAAAGGTCAGCTGACCCAAAAGCGACTGTAAGCGCTGCAAAGTCACTTTTTCCAACAACAGGCAATGGCCAATATCGCCGATAAGGCGAGACAATTTGTCCGCTTGAAGGCTGGGGGTCATACTGGCTGAGTCAATGAAAATACCCAAGAACGACAGGCGCTGGGCCGGGCCCTCAGTCTTCTCAGCAGACAAAGGAATCCCAAAATAACTAGCAAAATGGCGAAAAACATTTAACAACCTCTCACAGTCTCCTGACTCCCTTTTACCAACAAACAAAAAATCGTCCAGGTAATGGATCACCCAGTCGGAACCAGACTCCAAGTGGACGACCTATTCCAAAAAACTACTGAACATCTCGAAATATCTACACGAAATTGAACAACCCATCGGAAGGCACATATCGACAAAGTAAGAATCACCAAGTTTACAACCCAACAGGTGAAAACAAGATGGATGCACCGGGAGCAAGCGGAAGGCCGACTTAATGTCCGATTTTGCCATAAGCGCACCAGGACCGGCCCTGTTCACCAGCAGTATCGCTTTGTCAAAAGACGTGTAGGAGACAGCCACTTGCTCCTGAGGGATGCCATCATTAACAGAGTCCCCTGGTGGGAAAGACAGATGATGAACCAACCTAAACTTGCCCAATTCTTTCTTTGGCAGTAAACCCAACGGAGACACTCATAAATTTCCGAAGGGTGGTTCAACAAAAGGGCTCGCCATCCTGCCCAGCTCAACTTCCTTCAACAGCTTCTCAGCTACGATCTCAGGATTATCCCTCACTGACTTTAAGTTTTTGGAGAAAACCAAACCAGACTGTGGGATACCAAACGGGATACAAAAACTTGAAGTAAAACCATCAATCAGCATGCCTAGCCACCGGCGCATCTTTTGTACCTGCACAAGTGTTTTTGCCTCTTAAAGCAGCGGAGGGCAGCATAGGCTCCGCCGCAGATGGAGCATTCATGCTTGAATCCGCAGGAGACAAAAAAACGGCAGTGGCCTTCATTGAACAGCCAACAGGACCCAGGTCTCTTGGAGGCCGCCCCGGTAGCTGAATCTGAGGCGGCTCCCGAAAGAAATGGAGCCTGCGGATTCTGTGACATCATGAACTGTATCCAAACATCTGTCGCCTTAGACGTCCAACCAACCTCAGGAGTCGCCGCTAAGCGGCGCCTGAACTCCTCATCATACCGCCACCATGCCGAACCACCGTGTAACTTATGATCGTGTCTAAATAAACAAACAAATCCTGAGCACAATCCGGCTTCTGCTGCACAATAACGCTTGCCAAAATCGCAAACGCCTGCAACCAGTTACCAAATGTCTTTGCCACCTACGGCTTCTTCTCTTCCCCTTTTTCAAAGCGCTTTTCTTTATCCACTGTTAATTGGTCTGGTGGCAACAATGCCCAAATATCAACAAATTCAAACCTTATTATATTTTCCTTCAGGTCAGCTGCTAAACGCGTACCCAAAGGGTCAACGCCATAAAAATGTGTATCTCTGAATAACATCCCTGCTGAACCTGAAATCTGCACAGGTGGCAATGCTGATGCCCCTGGAGCTACCATTGAGGCACCAGCCTCCATCTTTGCTAACACCGCCCTCAAGGCACCAACCACATCATCACCTTGTACAGCATTTTTTTTCCACGCATTTTCACAAGATAACTCACCAACAGATGTCGCCGCTGGAAGCGTCACTGCTGGCGTAGCGGGGGCTTGAGGTGCACTGGGGGTTACCGCTGGAGGAGCAATCGGGGGCACCCCTGCTTCGTTAACGCCACATTGCGAAGAAGCCCGATGCCGTCTCCTCAACCGACTCTCACTGCGGTGGCCGTGTCTGCCACTGGATGATGATGAAGAGCGCCGGGAATATGTCCTACCCCAGCTGGATCTACCAGAACCCCTACTGTCCCGACCGGGAGACCGTGACCGCCTAAGTCCGCAATACGTGGAACGGGAAGGGGATCGGGCAGAACGGGATCGGTGTCTACACCGCCCCACTGGACTAGACCTCGCAGACCGGGCGCTCGAGTGGTGCCTGTAGCGCAGAATATACGCGCAGCTACAGGCCACACTGGACCTGCTGTGACCCCGGTAACTGCGGTCCCGTCTATCGACGGCCACTGAATCAGCGTGCAGCCGATTCGCGGGCTCATCACTATCGGAGGAACCCCTATCCCCGCCTGGCGGAGAAGGGGGGAGATGTGGGAGGGGGGGGGGCTGAAGTGTAGAATGTGTGCTGTTGGGTGCAACTACAGGCTGCTGAGCAGCCATTGACACTTGGGTTGAAGGAGGTATAAGGGGGGGGTCTACCGCGCCATGCAGGACGGGCAGTGGGGGGGGTCCGATGCCGGAGCAGCTGCCGGAGGGGGGGCGGGCCTGGGGCTGACCAGCAGCGGAGCCAGCCAGCCAGAGCCCTCCCTCCGCAGCTTCTCCTCCAACAAGGCCATGAGAGCGGGGTCTGCCATACTTGCAGGTCCGGGATATCTTTCCTGGCGCGGAGCCATCCAGAAAGAGGACGGGATGCTCCGCGCCATGGAATAAATATCCCGGACCTGCACCCCCGTGTGGCCAGCGGAAGCGCTGGCCCCAGCAGAGCTGCCGTGTGGGAGGGATCGAGGGGCGGGCCGTGCTCCAGCAATAGAGCACAGCCAGTCCTGCAACCCCCGGGCTTAAGCAGCCTGAGGGTTTAACATTCCCTATACACATCTAATAAAGTGAAAAAACCTGAAAATCACCAAAATACCCCACATATTTGGTATCGCCATGTCCGTAACAATCTGTAAAATAAGTCTGAAGCATTATTGGACCCGTACGGTGAACGCCGTAAAAACAAAACGTGAAAAACTCGACAAAAATTAACATTTTCATAAAATTCCTTCACAAAAATGTTCCAAAAAGTGCTAAAAAAAGTTATGTACACCAAAATGGTACCACTGAAAAGGAAAACTCAACACGTAAAAAAGAAGCCATAAACCAGCTCTGTCAACCAAAAATTATTAAAGTTATATCTCCGAAAAGATGGCGATGCAAAAACAAATGAGATTTTCTTTATATTCGTTTTTTTCCTGTAAAATTGTAAAATATATAAAAAAAACTATATAAATGAGGTATCACCGTAATCATAGTGATCTATAGAATAAAAATATTATAGTATTTTTAGTGTATAATGTACGACCCCCAAAATATACAAAAAAAAGTAACCCAAAATTGACAATTTTCTTACATTTCCAAATTTCTTAAATTTCCATACATTAAAGAGTTAATAAAATCTCATCAAAAAGCTACAGACCCACTAAAATGAAGTATTTGTAAAGTGCATCTCATGTCGCAAAAAATAAGCCCTTATATGTCCAAATTACCAAAAAATAAAGATTGTATAGCCATTATAATGTGACAATGCATAATCTGCTCTGAATGGCGCAGCTCCACCCTCAATGCCCTGGCGTTTGCCCATACAGCAGGTTACCACCACATATGGGGTATTGTTACACTCAGGAGAGATTGGGTGTCAAATTTTTTGGAGCGTTTTGGTATTTTATCCACTGAGAATTTGTACATTTTATGAAAAACACATTCATTTAGTAAAAAAAAAAATCAATTTCAAAATTGCATCCGATTTTGTTTTAACCCCTTTAAACCAATTAAAGGGTTAACAAACTTCATAAAAATTGTTTTTTACGTACATTGAGGGGGGTAGTTTCTGTAATGGAGCAATTTATGGGGTTTTACTTTTATTTAGGCCTCTCAAAGTGACTTCAAACCTGAGCAGGGCCCCCAATAGCAAGATTTAGCTTTTTTTAATGAAAACGTTCAAAGCCCCATAACATGTTACAAAAATTATAGTATGTATAAAAAACCAAAGTAGACATTTGGTGAATGTTAGTTATTATGTTTTTTGGTGTTATGACTCATGTGTGGAAAAAGTAGAACATTTTGAATTTCGAAAATTGGGAATTTTTCCAAATTTTCACCAAATATCTGATTTTCTCATAAATAAATGCAAAACATACCACCAAAATTTTTTTAACTAACATGAAGTAAAATGTGTCACGAGAAAACAATTTCAAAATCACTTGGATATATTAAAGCGTTTCAAAGTTATAACCACTTATAGTGACACAGGGCAGATTTGAAAAAATGGGCTGTGTCAGGAAGGTGAAAAGTGGCTGCGGCGTTAAGAGGTTAAACATCATTGCTACTAATGGAAAAACTGTACCTATACATGGCTACTGGGAGCCCACCATAACCATCGGTGATACAGAGTTATCCAGACAAGGCATAGTAGTAACCCAAGTGCCTGAAGACGGTTGTCTCGGGTTGCGGGCTCACCTGTAGCCCTCTGTGTAGCCAGAGCGGCGCTCGCGCTGCTTACCTCTCCGCGCTCCTGATTTCAGTCCTCAGACAGTGTGCATGTGTCCCCGTCTCCTAGGATGCACAAGTGCCGGCTTCAGAAAATTTAAAGGGTCAGCGCATTGTAAATTAGATACAACAACGGAATCTACCCCTAAAAGGTATAAAAAGAGGGATCTGTATGCTGCACATATGCGAATAACACATGAGAAGAGCACGAGGAACATATGTCAGGCAGCCAAAAATAATTGACAATATTTTATTAAAGTACAAATACAAACAGAAAAATATGGACAGAAAATATAAAACATGCCATACAATAGTGTCAAACCACCTGCAACAAGGCCCCCCAGAACACACCAAAGATGATGTATAGAGATGAGCGAACATACTCGTCCGAGCTTGATGCTCGATCGAGCATTAGCGTACTCGTAACTGCTCGTTGCTCGGACGAGTATTTCGCCCGCTCGAGAAAATGGCAGCTCCCGCCGTTTTGCTTTTTGGCGGCCAGAAACAGAGCCAATCACAAGCCAGGAGACTCTGCACTCCACCCAGCATGACGTGGTACCCTTACACGTCGATAGCAGTGGTTGGCTGGCCAGATCAGGTGACCCTGGGATAGACTAGCCGCTGCCCGCGCTGCTCGGATCATTCTCTGTCTGGATGCCGCTAGGGAGAGAGCTGCTGCTGGTCAGGGAAAGCGTTAGGGTGTTCTATTAGCTTACTGTTAGGCAGGAGTGATTCTACAACAGCCCTTCTTAGGGCTACAATAACGTTATCCTTTTTTTTTTATTTGCTTGTGGCTGGGCTTGCTGGCACTAGTAGTGCAGCTAGTACCATATTGTGAGGAATTAGCAGGGGGACTTGCTACCGTTGTGTTTAGCTCTTAGTGACACACATATCCACCTCAAACACCAAAGTGGGAAAATTTATTAGGGGTTTGATTTCAATTAGGCACAGTCTGCCAGTTTCTTTTTATTTTACGTTTATTTTTTTCATAACTCAGTGTCATCTCATCTTGCATAGTAGTGTGCTTTAATACTTGGCTAGAAAATAGCCATAGGAGAATCCAAACGGCTTACTTACGCCTACAGTAGCGTTATATATATTTGATTTCTGGTTGATCTGCTGGTGGCTGTAGTTGTTGCAGTGCATCTACTAGCAAATTGTGAGCAATTTGGAGTGAGACTTGCGACCACTGTGTTTTGCGCTTAGTGACGCACATATCCATTGCAAAGACCGAAGTGGGAAAATTTATTAGGGCCCGGGGTTGGATTTCAATTAGGCACAGTCTGCCATTTCCTTTTTTATTTTACGTTTATTTTTTTCATAACTCAGCGTCATCTCATCTTGCATAGTAGTGTGCTTTAATACTTGGCTAGAAAATAGCCATAGGAGAATCCAAACGGCTTACTTACGCCTACAGTAGCGTTATATATATTTGATTTCTGGTTGATCTGCTGGTGGCTGTAGTTGTTGCAGTGCATCTACTAGCAAATTGTGAGCAATTTGGAGTGAGACTTGCGACCACTGTGTTTTGCGCTTAGTGACGCACATATCCATCGCAAAGACCGAAGTGGGAAAATTTATTAGGGCCCGGGGTTGGATTTCAATTAGGCACAGTCTGCCATTTCCTTTTTTATTTTACGTTTATTTTTTTCATAACTCAGCGTCATCTCATCTGGCATAGTAGTGTGCTTTAATACTTGGCTAGAAAATAGCCATAGGAGAATCCAAACGGCTTACTTACGCCTACAGTAGCGTTATATATATTTGATTTCTGGTTGATCTGCTGGTGGCTGTAGTTGTTGCAGTGCATCTACTAGCAAATTGTGAGCAATTTGGAGTGAGACTTGCGACCACTGTGTTTTGCGCTTAGTGACGCACATATCCATCGCAAAGACCGAAGTGGGAAAATTTATTAGGGCCCGGGGTTGGATTTCAATTAGGCACAGTCTGCCATTTCCTTTTTTATTTTACGTTTATGTTTTTCATAACTCAGCGTCATCTCATCTGGCATAGTAGTGTGCTTTAATACTTGGCTAGAAAATAGCCATAGGAGAATCCAAACGGCTTACTTACGCCTACAGTAGCGTTATATATATTTGATTTCTGGTTGATCTGCTGGTGGCTGTAGTTGTTGCAGTGCATCTACTAGCAAATTGTGAGCAATTTGGAGTGAGACTTGCGACCACTGTGTTTTGCGCTTAGTGACGCACATATCCATCGCAAAGACCGAAGTGGGAAAATTTATTAGGGCCCGGGGTTGGATTTCAATTAGGCACAGTCTGCCATTTCCTTTTTTATTTTACGTTTATTTTTTTCATAACTCAGCGTCATCTCATCTGGCATAGTAGTGTGCTTTAATACTTGGCTAGAAAATAGCCATAGGAGAATCCAAACGGCTTACTTACGCCTACAGTAGCGTTATATATATTTGATTTCTGGTTGATCTGCTGGTGGCTGTAGTTGTTGCAGTGCATCTACTAGCAAATTGTGAGCAATTTGGAGTGAGACTTGCGACCACTGTGTTTTGCGCTTAGTGACGCACATATCCATCGCAAAGACCGAAGTGGGAAAATTTATTAGGGCCCGGGGTTGGATTTCAATTAGGCACAGTCTGCCATTTCCTTTTTTATTTTACGTTTATTTTTTTCATAACTCAGCGTCATCTCATCTGGCATAGTAGTGTGCTTTAATACTTGGCTAGAAAATAGCCATAGGAGAATCCAAACGGCTTACTTACGCCTACAGTAGCGTTATATATATTTGATTTCTGGTTGATCTGCTGGTGGCTGTAGTTGTTGCAGTGCATCTACTAGCAAATTGTGAGCAATTTGGAGTGAGACTTGCGACCACTGTGTTTTGCGCTTAGTGACGCACATATCCATCGCAAAGACCGAAGTGGGAAAATTTATTAGGGCCCGGGGTTGGATTTCAATTAGGCACAGTCTGCCATTTCCTTTTTTATTTTACGTTTATTTTTTTCATAACTCAGCGTCATCTCATCTGGCATAGCAGTGTGCTTTCATACTTGGCTAGAAAATAGCCATAGCAATAGCCATAGTTTGGTTTTAAAAACTAAAAAACACACAAAAAAAAAAAACACAAAAAAAAGGTAAAAAAAAAATTAAAGTTATAACTCTCATTTTCAAAATGTTTAACCCGAGGGCTAGGGGTAGAGGACGAGGGCGGGGACGTGGGCGTCCAACTACTGCAGGGGTCAGAGGCCGTGGTCCTGGCCGGGGTGAGACACCACCTGCTGATGAGGGAGCAGGGGAACGCCGCAGAGCTACACTCCCTAGGTTCATGTCTGAAGTTACTGGGACTCGTGGTAGAGCACTGTTGAGGCCAGAACAGTGCGAACAGGTGATGTCGTGGATTGCCGACAATGCTTCGAGCAATTCGTCCACCAGTCAGTCTTCCACGCAGTCCACCCATGTCACCGAAATCGGCACTCCTCCAGCTCCTGCACCTCAGCCTCCTCCCCCCCAGTCTGCCCCCTCCCAGCAAAATTTGCCATTTAAACCGGCATACTCTGAGGAACTGTTTTCTGGACCCTTCCCACAGTCACAAACCACTTGTCCGGTTGCTGATGAGCAATTTTCCGATGCCCAGGTTTTCCACCAGTCGCAGTCTGTGGGTGATGATGACCTTGTTGACGTAGTGGAAGAAGTGTGTAAAGAGGTGTCCGACGATGAGGAGACACGGTTGTCAGACAGTGGGGAAGTTGTTGTCAGGGCAGGAAGTCCGAGGGGGGAGCAGACTGAGGGATCGGAGGATGATGAGGTGACAGACCCAAGCTGGGTTGAGAGGCCGGGTGAACACAGTGCTTCTGAGACGGAGGAGAGTCCTCGACCAGAACAGGTTGGAAGAGGCAGTGGTGGGGCCAGACGGAGAGGCAGGGCCAGAGCTGGTGCATCAGCGCCAAATGTGTCAACTAGTGAAGCTCCCGTGGCGAGGGCTCCTGCGGCGAGGGCTAGATTTTCAGAAGTCTGGAGGTTCTTTAAGGAAACACCGGATGACCGACGGACTGTGGTGTGCCACATTTGCCAAACCAGGATCAGCAGGGGTTCCACCACTACTAGCTTAACTACCACCAGTATGCGCAGGCATATGAATGCTAAACACCCCACTCAGTGGCAACAAGCACGTTCACCTCCGGCCGTGCACACCACTGCTCCTTCCCCTTTGTCAGCTGATAGTCAGCCCCCTGCCCAGGACCCTGCCACAAAAACCCCATCGTCGCCTCCACGATCCTCCACAGCATCCACCAGCGTTCAGCTCTCCATACCCCAGACGCTGGAGCGGAAACGCAAATATAGTGCAACCCACCCGCACGCCCAAGCCCTTAATGTGCACATCTCCAGATTGCTAAGCCTGGAGATGCTGCCCTATAGGCTAGTAGAGACCTCATGGCGGCGGCCGCCCCTCGGTATTCGGTCCCCAGCCGCCACTACTTTTCCCGATGTGCCGTCCCAGCCCTGCACCAGCACGTGTCAGACAACATAATCCGTGCCCTGACCAACGCCGTTTCTGACAAGGTCCACCTGACCACGGACACGTGGACGAGTGCTGCCGGGCAGGGCCACTATATATCGCTGACGGCACATTTGGTTAACTTGGTGGAGGCTGGGACCGAGTCTGACCCTGCGGCTGGTCATATACTGCCGACGCCGAGGTTTGCGGGGCCTACCTCGGTCCAGGTGTTTCAGGCCTACTATGCCTCCTCCTCCTCCCACCCCTCCTCCACCTCCTCCTCCGAACGACCATCCGTGGGCATGGCGCCATCAGTCGGTAGCTCTAGGCACAGCAGCAGTGCCGTCGCTAAGCGACAGCAGGCGGTGCTGAAACTGCTGAGCCTAGGCGATAAAAGGCACACCGCCCAAGAACTATTACAGGGCATCACGGCGCAGACTGATCTGTGGCTGGCACCGCTGAACCTGAAGCCAGGCATGGTTGTGTGTGACAACGGCCGTAACCTGGTGGCGGCTCTGCAACTCGGCAGACTGACACATGTGCCATGCCTGGCCCATGTGTTAAATCTGATAGTTCAGCGTTTCCTCAAGACATACCCCAATCTGTCTGATTTGCTCACGAAGGTGCGCCGCATCTGTGCGCATTTCAGGAAGTCCAGCACAGATGCTGCCACTCTCAGGGCAGCGCAGCGCCGCCTCCAACTGCCCGCTCACCGACTGTTGTGCGACGTGCCCACGAGGTGGAATTCAACACTGACCATGTTATCCAGAGTTTACCAGCAGCGCCGAGCGATTGTAGACTGCCAGATGTCAACTTCCACCAGAACTGGTAGTCAGGTCAGTCAGCTTCCTCAAGTCTACAATGAGGAGTGGACGTGGATGTCTGATATCTGTCAGGTGCTGAGTAACTTTGAGGAGTCAACACAGATGGTCAGTGGCGATGCCGCCATCATCAGCCTCACCATCCCGCTGCTTGGCCTGTTGAAAAACTCTCTGGTCAGCATGAAGTCGGAAGCCTTGCGCTCCTCACAAGAGACGGGGGAAGAAGATTCCCTTGTTGATAGCCAAAGCACCCTTAGGTCTGTTTCTCAGCGCATATCGGAGGAGGTGGAGGAGGATGAGGAGGAAGAGGAGGAGAATGTTGGCGAGACACAAGAGGGGACCATTGTTGAGTCCTTCACTGTTGAGCGTGTATGGGCAGAAGAAGAGGAGTTGGAGGAGTTGGAGGAGGAGGAAATGGACAGTCAGGCCAGTGAGGGGAGTGAATTCTTACGCGTTGGTACTCTGGCGCATATGGCAGATTTCATGCTAGGCTGCCTATCCCGTGACCCTCGCGTTCAAAGAATTTATTCCAGCACCGATTACTGGGTGTTCACTCTCCTGGACCCACGGTACAAGCAAAATCTTTCCACTCTCATCCCTGGAGAGGAAAGGAGTGTGAGAATGCATGAATACCAGCAGGCCCTGGTGCACAAGCTGAAACAGTATTTCCCTTCTGACAGCGCTAGCGGCAGAGTGCGTAGTTCTGCGGGACAAGTAGCGAGGGAGAGTAGGCGAGCAGGCAGCTTGTCCAGCACTGGCAAGGGTACGCTTTACAAGGCTTTTGCCAGCTTTATGTCACCCCAGCAAGACACTGTCACCTGTCCCCAGTCTCGGCAGAGTAGGGCTGATCTTTACAGAAAGATGGTGAGGGAGTACGTAGCTGACCATACCATCGTCCTAAATGATCACACAGCTCCCTACAACTACTGGGTTTCAAAGCTGGACATGTGGCACGAACTGGCGCTGTACGCCTTGGAGGTTCTTGCCTGCCCTGCCGCTAGCGTCTTGTCCGAGCGGGTTTTCAGTGCAGCTGGTGGCATCATCACCGATAAGCGTACACGCCTGTCGACTGACAGCGCTGACAGGCTGACGCTTATCAAGATGAATAAAGCCTGGATTTCTCCTAATTTCCAATCTCCACCAGGTGAAGGAAGCTCAACCTGAATAATTTATCCACTCCTCCTCCTCCTCATTTTCCTCCTTCTCCTCCTCTTTGTACAGTAAAGCAGAGGAAACTGGCTATTTTTTTACAGGGCCCACTGGCTCTAGCTATAGTACTTTATGCATTTAATTTTTATGGAGGGCCACCGACCCGGTCCTCTGTTTTAAACAATTTTTGGGAGTGCTACATACAGGCACTCAATCTATTCAATTTTTCTGGAGGGCCACCTACCTGCTCCTCTGGTTTGAAAACTTTTTTGGACTGCCACATACAGGCACTCAATCTATTCCATTTTTCTGGAGGGCCACCTACCTGCTCCTCTGGTTTGAAAACTTTTTTGGACTGCCACATACAGGCACTCAATCTATTCCATTTTTATGGAGGGCCACCTACCTGCTCCTCTGGTTTGAAAACTTTTTTGGACTGCCACATACAGGCACTCAATCTATTCCATTTTTATGGAGGGCCACCTACCTGCTCCTCTGGTTTAAAAACTTTTTTGGACTGCCACATACAGGCACTCAATCTATTCCATTTTTATGGAGGGCCACCTACCTGCTCCTCTGGTTTGAAAACTTTTTTGGACTGCCACATACAGGCACTCAATCTATTCCATTTTTATGGAGGGCCACCTACCTGCTCCTCTGGTTTGAAAACTTTTTTGGACTGCCACATACAGGCACTCAATCTATTCCATTTTATGGAGGGCCACCTACCTGCTCCTCTGGTTTGAAAACTTTTTTGGACTGCCACATACAGGCACTCAATCTATTCCATTTTTATGGAGGGCCACCTACCTGCTCCTCTGGTTTGAAAACTTTTTTGGACTGCCACATACAGGCACTCAATCTATTCCATTTTTATGGAGGGCCACCTACCTGCTCCTCTGGTTTGAAAACTTTTTTGGACTGCCACATACAGGCACTCAATCTATTCCATTTTTATGGAGGGCCACCTACCTGCTCCTCTGGTTTGAAAACTTTTTTGGACTGCCAGATACAGGCACTCAATCTATTCCATTTTTATGGAGGGCCACCTACCTGCTCCTCTGGTTTGAAAACTTTTTTGGACTGCCACATACAGGCACTCAATCTATTCCATTTTTATGGAGGGCCACCTACCTGCTCCTCTGGTTTGAAAACTTTTTTGGACTGCCACATACAGGCACTCAATCTATTCCATTTTTATGGAGGGCCACCTACCTGCTCCTCTGGTTTAAAAACTTTTTTGGACTGCCACATACAGGCACTCAATCTATTCCATTTTTCTGGAGGGCCACCTACCTGCTCCTCTGGTTTGAAAACTTTTTTGGACTGCCACATACAGGCACTCAATCTATTCCATTTTTATGGAGGGCCACCTACCTGCTCCTCTGGTTTGAAAACTTTTTTGGACTGCCACATACAGGCACTCAATCTATTCCATTTTTATGGAGGGCCACCTACCTGCTCCTCTGGTTTGAAAACTTTTTTGGACTGCCACATACAGGCACTCAATCTATTCCATTTTTATGGAGGGCCACCTACCTGCTCCTCTGGTTTGAAAACTTTTTTGGACTGCCACATACAGGCACTCAATCTATTCCATTTTTCTGGAGGGCCACCTACCTGCTCCTCTGGTTTGAAAACTTTTTTCGACTGCCACATACAGGCACTCAATCTATTCCATTTTTCTGGAGGGCCACCTACCTGCTCCTCTGGTTTGAAAACTTTTTTGGACTGCCACATACAGGCACTCAATCTATTCCATTTTTCTGGAGGGCCACCTACCTGCTCCTCTGGTTTGAAAACTTTTTTGGACTGCCACATACAGGCACTCAATCTATTCCATTTTTCTGGAGGGCCACCTACCTGCTCCTCTGGTTTGAAAACTTTTTTGGACTGCCACATACAGGCACTCAATCTATTCCATTTTTCTGGAGGGCCACCTACCTGCTCCTCTGGTTTGAAAACTTTTTTGGACTGCCACATACAAGCACTATCCAAATTGAATTGTCTCCATAGCAGCCTCCACACGTTGTCTCCATTGCTGCCTCCAAAAGTCGTCCATATAGCTGCCTCCATACATCGTCCCTTTATCAAACGAGGTGTGTCAGGCCGAAATTTGGGTTGTTTTCATGGATTCCACATCAAACTTGTTAACTTTGTCGCCACCGTGCTGTGTAAGCCACAAAATATACTG
Organism: Engystomops pustulosus; assembly: GCF_040894005.1. Lineage (NCBI taxonomy): Eukaryota > Metazoa > Chordata > Amphibia > Anura > Leptodactylidae > Engystomops > Engystomops pustulosus. The sequence continues at coordinate 111,099,465 of NC_092416.1, read as the reverse complement.
GAAAACTTTTTTCATTTACGGATATTATTTCAGCGCTTCTTGCGCAGATGTTTACATTCCCCTCACCCGCCATATCCCAAACTTATAAGAACGCTACTACACTTGATCTTATACAAAAGGTTCTTAGAAGTGCTGTTTGGGGAGTAGCCTAGAGACAGGGGCTTGGATTGGCAAAAGCTCGCCTGGCAGCGGAGCGCCAGCTCCATGCCAAGATCCAACTAACATAGTTTTAACTGCAGCACCTTTAATCTACTACTAGTTCACTGCCTCCATACATGGTCCCCTTATCAAACGAGCTGTGTCAGGCAGAATTTTGGATTGTTTTCATGGCTTCCATGTTAACTTTGTCGCCACCCTGCTGTGTAATCCACAAAATATACTGGCAAACATTTATCATGTACCGATATTATTTGAGCGCTTCTTGCTCACCTCCTTTGGTTCCTCTCTGCCACCCATTGGTTTGAAGCCTGAGTCCATTTAGGGTATGTTGCCATGCCACTCTCTAGCCTGCCGCTGCTGCCGCTGCCTCTGCATGCCGTCCCCTATAGTGTCAGGGTCAATTATTGGATGTTTTAGATGCTATCTAGCCTCATTCGGTCACTCTGTCATGGCCATGCTGTTGCCCATAATTTTGGCATAATGGTGCGATTAAGCAGCCTCAGAGGCATCCATGCATGCTGCCCCTGCTGTTTCCTGTCCATTTCCGTGGTGTTTCCATCCTTTTCTGAGGTTCCCAGGTGTTTGGCCAAGCTTCCCTGTGCAGAGCCTTGGTCCCCTTGAAAAATGCTCGAGTCTCCCATTGACTTCAATGGGGCTCGTTATTCGAAACGAGCACTCGAGCATCAGGAAAAGTTCGTCTCGAATAACGAGTACCCGAGCATTTTAGTGCTCGCTCATCTCTAATGATGAACCAAATTAATGCCACATACTGCACTCTAGCTGTAACAAGAAATATACTACACAGTGTAGAGGTCTAAGCAGAAGAGGACCAGGTGTGAGTCAACTCCATATGAACGCCACCAGGGCAAGAATAATTGGTCAGCCCTGACGGTATAATGTATAGTGCGCAGAGTGAAACATCACTCAGAATGACCAAATGCAGCAAACGACCCGGATAGCTATGAATGAGGCTAAAGGCAGAGTGTTACCAAGTGTGTGGAGGTGGTCCAAGGGAGTCCAGGCAATGCCCTTTAATAATAATTAATAAAATATTGTCAATTATTTTTGGCTGCTTGACATATGTTCAGCACATTGTAAATTGGCACTGGAGATTTCCCTAAATTCTATATAAATCTGCCTCTCCCTGCACACCCTGCCGGATCTCCGTGCCTTGTGCCTTAGAGAAAGCTGTGTTCCAAGCCCTTTGCTGGTTTCCTGTTGTGACCCGGGTTCCGTTCCTGGCTACGCTCCTCCGCTGCCTGCCTTGACCTATAGCTACGTTTCTGACTCTGATCCAGCGCTGCCCGTCCTGACCTCCTGCCTGTCCCCGACTATGATTCTGCTTAGCGTCTTTGTACCTCACCTTGGCTGCCACCGCGGAAAAAGTCGCACCTGTGGAATGACCTGGTGGTACCACGCCGCAGAAAGTCCAACCCACTTTGCGGCAAACTCTGGTGAAAACTGGGTGCCACTTAGACTCCGGTCCCAGGTGTCAGCTTTCATCATCCGTAGTGGTCCAGAGGATCCACTACCCCTGACCCTGACAGTAAGATCCGGCCATGGATCCCACCATGGTTCAGCTACCTGAAATGGCTGACCTTACTACCATCGTGGTTCGGTAGTGCCGTGCAAGAACAGCAACTTGCACAACTCACCACCACCCTGCAGCAATTGTTGGCTACCCAGCATCAGCGTCCAGTATATGCGGTAACTCCCGTTACTATGGCTGCTTTGTCTACTGCTGAGCCCAGGCTACGTCTATCCATGCCCTCCAAATATGACAGTGAGGCCAAGTTATGCAGGGGCTTCATTACTCAGCAGCAAGTCCAACCTGCTTTGTGGTGGGCTCTGGTGAAAACGGGCTGCCACTTAGATTCCAGTCCCAGGTTTTGGCTTACTTCATCATCTGCGGTGGTCCAGTGGGTTCGCTACCCCAGAAGGCCGACAACAGTAACTTCTCCTTAGTGTTGAGTACCAATGCTTTCTGCCACTGTTACCCAGGAGTGCTTAAAGGGAACCTGTAACCAGTGACCTCATTTTTACTAAAGACAGATTGTTAAAGCCCTTGACACCTACAGTGAAAAAATGCCTCTCTGCCTTTTCTAAGCATTTGGATTACAATATGTGTTATAACCTACTTTTGCATCCTGACAAAATCCTGGGGTAGTCACAGGGGCTGGGCTTTGGTTTGGATGCATTTCAAAAAACAACATGTGACTTGTCTGAGCTGCAGGCTGTCTCCATCTTTTTGCTTCGGTAGAGCATGTCCCTCCCCCACTGATGTCAGCTCACCAGGCTGTGACCTCTGAGAAGGAGCAGGAGGTTGAGCTGTACAGGAGCACAAAGGTGGGGGCTAAGATCTGAGGTGGGAGTAACAAAGACAAGGCATATGTTGTTTTTTGAAATGCATCCAAACTAAAACCCAGCCCCTGGGACTACCCCAGGATTTTGTTAGTGTAAGTTATAACACACAATGATATTGTAATGCAAATGCTTAGAGAAGGAAGAAAGGCATATTTGGACTGCACGTGTGATGGGCTTCTGCAACCTGTCATTAGTGAAAATGACCGGTTTGGCAAACTCTGTGCAGCGCTGCGTAATAAATAATTATTATATTATATATATTATAAAATGAGGTCCCCGGTAACAGGTTCCCTTTAAGACTGTCCAGATTTCCCTACCATCCATACCCAGTGACTCCGGGAAGGCGATTCAAAAAAAGGTGCAAGTTCTGGCAGCGTAACAAAGATTTGCCAGTCTAGGCGGAAAAATTTGAGTTTGGATCAAAGATCCCCAGCGTTTGTATGGTCAGAGCCTGCAATGGTGGCTGATAAGGATCTACCTATCTTGGCAGCCAGAAGTCTGGTCACTGTATCCCAAGGACAAGTCACCATTCGGCTGTGTAGGAGGGTGCAGAGTCTACGACTTGGACTGCAGAACCAACAACTTGGAAAATAGCACGTTGAGCTTCTGTACCTTAGGATGCCTGGACGCATACAGTTGTCTCTTTGCAATCGCCTCATGCAGGGACTGCTGGCACCATGCGTAGCGAGGAGCAAGATGATGAAGCTGCTGATTTTTGGATATGTTTGATGCACATTTCCTATAATCACTTTGTCGAAACGCGTGTTGCTGCTCAGGAATGCAGCATTTAAAAAAAAATTTAATTCATTGTGAGGAGTTCTGCCCTGCTGCCAAATCACTCATCCTTCTTCCTTTTCACAAGAGCGACACCTCATTTGTTTAACTTGGGTCAAATTTGAAAGTTTTGATGAAGTTTAATCTTCTGACCCATGTTTACTTTGGCTGAGAATGGTCGAGAACATAGGAGACTTCCTTCTTCCCTTAATCTTTCTTGCAGCATTGTCAAGAGTGAGAAATATTTAATTTGTAAAAAAAAAAAAAGCAGACGTGGAGATCACGAAAGATAATAACTACAAGATAACATGACAGACAAGCAGTTAAAGACGACACAATAAAATGATGATGCATAAGCCAACCAGTATCATTACATATCATTATATATAGTAAATGCATGTGTAAAAGGAAAAGGCAGACTGCACAACCACAGTACTTTGAATTAATATTCACTCTTCTACTGGTAGTAATGGTAAACAGTGGTCAAGTGTGTGAACATAAACTCTGCTAATGACTTAACCAAGCTCCTATGTACACATGGGGACAGTTTGTTTTTCCCATGTCAAGTGACATTGAAGAGGCTGGTGTAAACGCAAAACTTCTCAGATTGCATATTAGCAGAATAAGTTTTGAGCGGTCACCAACAAGTAAGAAAATTCTAGAAGTTAAAAAAAAAAATAATTGTCAGTGAAGCTCTGTGCATACTTTTTTTTCAATTCTGTCTTAATTGCACCGAATAACAGTTAGCAATTCCTGATGCATGACCAGGAATTGTGACTTTAAAGGTTTTCTGCATGCTACTTTTTTTCGAATTCACTATAGTCTGTACTGGAAAAACGGCAGATTATAACTGAAATCTCCATCAGGCAGGGTCTGATTTGCTTGCCAGTGGTCTAGTGAATCCATTGGTGGGCCTGGTGCTATGGGAGGGGGTTTTTATCTGTACCCATAGAAGACCATTTAGTTATAATAGTACTCGATGTGGTCAGAACCGATTGCTCAAGTACTATCACTGCAGCTGTCATGTTCAATAACAACTGTGTCTTTAAGACGCGAATGCTATTGACCCTGTAAATACAGCCCACGTTGCACTCTGACCAAATAATGTGTGGCTGCATCATGATGTCATCACGCAGCAGGCATCCCTCTCTGTTCTGGCTGCAGCAGAGGCAGAGGAGCAAGGGTAAGTACATGATTTTGTTTTCAAAGCCATAGTTCACGCAACAGAGAGACGGGGGGTGTATGTAAAATTCATAGGGGGCTCTTTGTGTATTATTATTTGGAGGACTCAGTGTATACAATTCAATAGAGGGGGGCAGTGTTTATAATTAGAGATGAGCGAGCACTAAAATGCTCGGGTACTCGTTATTCGAGACGAACTTTTCCCGATGCTCGAGTGCTCGTCTCGAATAACGAACCCCATTGAAGTCAATGGGAGACTCGAGCATTTTTCAAGGGGACCAAGGCTCTGCACAGGGAAGCTTGGCCAAACACCTGGGAACCTCAGAAAAGGATGGAAACACCACGGAAATGGACAGGAAACAGCAGGGGCAGCATGCATGGATGCCTCTGAGGCTGCTTAATCGCACCATTATGCCAAAATTATGGGCAACAGCATGGCCATGACAGAGTGACAGAATGAAGCTAGATAGCATCTAAAACATGCAATAATTGACCCTGACACTATAGGGGACGGCATGCAGAGGCAGCGGCAGCAGGCTAGAGAGTGGCATGGCGACATACCCTAAATGGACTCAGGCTTCAAACCAATGGGTGGCAGAGAGGAAACAAAGGAGGTGAGCAAGAAGCGCTCAAATAATATCGGTACATGATAAAAGTTTGCCAGTATATTTTGTGGATTACACAGCAGGGTGGCGACAAAGTTAACATGGAAGCCATGAAAACAACCCAAAATTCTGCCTGACACAGCTCGTTTGATAAGGGGACCATGTATGGAGGCAGTGAACTAGTAGTAGATTAAAGGTGCTGCAGTTAAAACTATGTTAGTTGGATCTTGGCATGGAGTTGGCGCTCCGCTGCCAGGCGAGCTTTCGCCAATCCAAGCCCCTGTCTCTAGGCTACTCCCCAAACAGCACTTCTAAGAACCTTTTGTATAAGATCAAGTGTAGTAGCGTTCTTATAAGTTTAGGATATGGCGGGTGAGGGGAATGTAAACAGATGCGCAAGAAGCGCTGAAATAATATTGGTAAATGATAAAAGTTTATTAGTATATTTTGTGGATAACACAGCTGGGTGGCGACAAAGTTAACAACTTTGATGTGGAATCCATGAAAACAACCCAAATTTCTGCCTGACACACCTCGTTTGATAAAGGGACGATGTATGGAGGCAGCTATATGGACGACTTTTGGAGGTAGCAATGGAGACAACGTGTGGAGGCTGCTATGGAGACAATTTAATTTGGATAGTGCCTGTATGTGGCAGTCCCAAAAAATTTTCAAACCAGAGGAGCAGGTAGGTGGCCCTCCAGAAAAATAGAATAGATTGAGTGCCTGTATGTGGCAGTCCCAAAAAGTTTTCAAACCAGAGGAGCAGGTAGGTGGCCCTCCAGAAAAATTGAATAGATTGAGTGCCTGTATGTGGCAGTCCCAAAAAGTTTTCAAACCAGAGGAGCAGGTAGGTGGCCCTCCAGAAAAATTTAATAGATTGAGTGCCTGTATGTGGCAGTCCCAAAAAGTTTTCAAACCAGAGGAGCAGGTAGGTGGCCCTCCAGAAAAATTGAATAGATTGAGTGCCTGTATGTGGCAGTCCCAAAAAGTTTTCAAACCAGAGGAGCAGGTAGGTGGCCCTCCAGAAAAATTGAATAGATTGAGTGCCTGTATGTGGCAGTCCCAAAAAGTTTTCAAACCAGAGGAGCAGGTAGGTGGCCCTCCAGAAAAATAGAATAGATTGAGTGCCTGTATGTGGCAGTCCCAAAAAGTTTTCAAACCAGAGGAGCAGGTAGGTGGCCCTCCAGAAAAATGGAATCGATTGAGTGCCTGTATGTGGCAGTCCCAAAAAGTTTTCAAACCAGAGGAGCAGGTAGGTGGCCCTCCAGAAAAATAGAATAGATTGAGTGCCTGTATGTGGCACTCCCAAAAATTGTTTAAAACAGAGGACCGGGTCGGTGGCCCTCCAGAAAAATTAAATGCATAAAGTACTATAGCAAGAGCCAGTGGGCCCTGTCAAAAAATAGCCAGTTTCCTCTGCTTTACTGTACAAAGAGGAGGAGAAGGAGGAAAATGAGGAGAAGGAGGAGTGGATCAATTATTCAGGTTGAGCTTCCTTCACCTGGTGGAGATTGGAAATTATGAGAAATCCAGGCTTTATTCATCTTAATAAGCGTCAGCCTGTCAGCGCTGTCAGTCGACAGGCGTGTACGCTTATCGGTGATGATGCCACCAGCTGCACTGAAAACCCGCTCGGACAAGACGCTAGCGGCAGGGCAGGCAAGAACCTCCAAGGCGTACAGCGCCAGTTCGTGCCACATGTCCAGCTTTGAAACCCAGTAGTTGTAGGGAGCTGTGTGATCATTTAGGACGATGGTATGGTCAGCTACGTACTCCCTCACCATCTTTCTGTAAAGATCAGCCCTACTCTGCCGAGACTGGGGACAGGTGACAGTGTCTTGCTGGGGTGACATAAAGCTGGCAAAAGCCTTGTAAAGCGTACCCTTGCCAGTGCTGGACAAGCTGCCTGCTCGCCTACTCTCCCTCGCTACTTGTCCCGCAGAACTACGCACTCTGCCGCTAGCGCTGTCAGAAGGGAAATACTGTTTCAGCTTGTGCACCAGGGCCTGCTGGTATTCATGCATTCTCACACTCCTTTCCTCTGCAGGGATGAGAGTGGAAAGATTTTGCTTGTACCGTGGGTCCAGGAGAGTGAATACCCAGTAATCGGTGCTGGAATAAATTCTTTGAACGCGAGGGTCACAGGATAGGCAGCCTAGCATGAAATCTGCCATATGCGCCAGAGTACCAACGCGTAAGAATTCACTCCCCTCACTGGCCTGACTGTCCATTTCCTCCTCCTCCAACTCCTCCAACTCCTCTTCTTCTGCCCATACACGCTGAACAGTAAAGGACTCAACAATGGTCCCCTCTTGTGTCTCGCCAATATTCTCCTCCTCTTCCTCCTCATCCTCCTCCACCTCCACCTCCTCCGATATGCGCTGAGAAACAGACCTAAGGGTGCTTTGGCTATCAACAAGGGAATCTTCTTCCCCCGTCTCTTGTGACGAGCGCAAAGCTTCCGACTTCATGCTGATCAGAGAGTTTTTCAACAGGCCAAGCAGCGGGATGGTGAGGCTGATGATGGCGGCATCGCCACTGACCATCTGTGTTGACTCCTCAAAGTTACTCAGCACCTGACAGATATCAGACATCCACGTCCACTCCTCATTGTAGACTTGAGGAAGCTGACTGACCTGACTACCAGTTCTGGTGGAAGTTGACATCTGGCAGTCTACAATGGCTCGGCGCTGCTGGTAAACTCTGGATAACATGGTCAGTGTTGAATTCCACCTCGTGGGCACGTCGCACAACAGTCGGTGAGCGGGCAGTTGGAGGCGGCGCTGCGCTGCCCTGAGAGTGGCAGCATCTGTGCTGGACTTCCTGAAATGCGCACAGATGCGGCGCACCTTCGTGAGCAAATCTGACAGATTGGGGTATGTCTTGAGGAAACGCTGAACTATCAGATTTAACACATGGGCCAGGCATGGCACATGTGTCAGTCTGCCGAGTTGCAGAGCCGCCACCAGGTTACGGCCGTTGTCACACACAACCATGCCTGGCTTCAGGTTCAGCGGTGCCAGCCACAGATCAGTCTGCGCCGTGATGCCCTGTAATAGCTCTTGGGCGGTGTGCCTTTTATCGCCTAGGCTCAGCAGTTTGAGCACCGCCTGCTGTCGCTTAGCAACGGCACTGCTGCTGTGCCTAGAGCTACCGACTGATGGCGCCGTGCCCACGGATGGTAGTTCGGAGGAGGAGGTGGAGGAGGGGTGGGAGGAGGAGGAGGCATAGTAGGCCTGAAACACCTGGACCGAGGTAGGCCCCGCAATCCTCGGCGTCGGCAGTATATGACCAGCCCCAGGGTCAGACTCGGTCCCAGCCTCCACCAAGTTAACCCAATGTGCCGTCAGCGATATATAGTGGCCCTGCCCGGCAGCACTCGTCCACGTGTCCGTGGTCAGGTGGACCTTGTCAGAAACGGCGTTGGTCAGGGCACGGGTGCACGTGCTGGTGCAGGGCTGGGACGGCACATCGGGAAAAGTAGTGGCGGCTGGGGTTGCGAAAGGCCTCGGTCTCTACTAGCCTATAGGGCAGCATCTCCAGGCTAAGCAATCTGGAGATGTGCACATTAAGGGCTTGGGCGTGCGGGTGGGTTGCACTATATTTGCGTTTCCGCTCCAGCGTCTGGGGTATGGAGAGCTGAACGCTGGTGGATGCTGTGGAGGATCGTGGAGGCGACGATGGGGTTTTTGTGGCAGGGTCCTGGGCAGGGGGCTGACTATCAGCTGACACAGGGGAAGGAGCAGTGGTGTGCACGGCCGGAGGTGAACGGGCTTGTTGCCACTGAGTGGGGTGTTTAGCATTCATATGCCTGCGCATACTGGTGGTAGTTAAGCTAGTAGTGGTGGAACCCCTGCTGAGCCTGGTTTGGCAAATGTTGCACACCACAGTCCGTCGGTCATCCGGTGTTTCCTTAAAGAACCTCCAGACTTCTGAAGATCTAGCCCTCGCCGCAAGAGCCCTCGCCACGGGAGCTTCACTAGTTGACACATTTGGCGCTGATGCACCAGCTCTGGCCCTGCCTCTCCGTCTGGCCCCACCACTGCCTCTTCCAACCTGTTCTGGTCGAGGACTCTCCTCCGTCTCAGAAGCACTGTGTTCACCCGGCCTCTCAACCCAGCTTGGGTCTGTCACCTCATCATCCTCCGATCCCTCAGTCTGCTCCCCCCTCGGACTTCCTGCCCTGACAACAACTTCCCCACTGTCTGACAACCGTGTCTCCTCATCGTCGGACACCTCTTTACACACTTCCACTACGTCAAGAAGGTCATCATCACCCACAGACTGTGACTGGTGGAAAACCTGGGCATCGGAAAATTGCTCAGCAGCAACCGGACAAGTGGTTTGTGACTGTGGGAAGGGTCCAGAAAACAGTTCCTCAGAGTATGCCGGTTCAAATGCCAAATTTTCCTGGGAGGGGGCAGACTGGGGGGGAGGAGGCTGAGGTGCAGGAGCTGGAGGAGTGGCGATTTCGGTGACATGGGTGGACTGCGTGGAAGACTGACTGGTGGACAAATTGCTCGAAGCATTGTCAGCAATCCACGACATCACCTGTTCGCACTGTTCTGGCCTCAACAGTGCTCTACCACGAGTCCCAGTAACTTCAGACATGAACCTAGGGAGTGTAGCTCTGCGGCGTTCCCCTGCTCCCTCATAAGCAGGTGGTGTCTCACCCCGGCCAGGACCACGGCCTCTGACCCCTGCAGTAGTTGGACGCCCACGTCCCCGCCCTCGTCCTCTACCCCTAGCCCTCGGGTTAAACATTTTTAAAATGAGAGTTATAGCTTTAATTTTTTTTTAACTTTTTTTTGTGTTTTTTTTTTTTTTGTGTTTTTGAGTTTTTAAAACCAAACAATGCTATCCTATTGCTATGGCTATTTTCTAGCCAAGTATGAAAGCACACTACTATGCCAGATGAGATGACACCGAGTTATTAAACAAAATAAACGTAAAATAAAAAAGGACAAATGGCAGACTGTGCCTAATTGAAATCCAACCCCTACTAAATTTTCCCACTTCGGTCTTTGCAATGGATATGTGCGTCACTAAGCGCAAAACACAGCGGTCGCAAGTCTCACTACAAATTGCTGACAATTGGCTAGTAGATGCACTGCAGCAAGTACAGCCACCAGCAGATCAACCAGAAATCAAAATATAACGCTACTGTAGGCGTAAGCCGTTTGGATTCTCCTATGGCTATTTTCTAGCCAAGTATGAAAGCACACTACTATGCCAGATGAGATGACGCTGAGTTATTAAACAAAATAAACGTAAAATAAAAAAGGACAAATGGCAGACTGTGCCTAATTGAAATCCAACCCCTACAAAATTTTCCCACTTCGGTCTTTGCAATGGATATGTGCGTCACTAAGCGCAAAACACAGCGGTCGCAAGTCTCACTACAAATTGCTGACAATTGGCTAGTAGATGCACTGCAGCAAGTACAGCCACCAGCAGATCAACCAGAAATCAAATATATAACGCTACTGTAGGCGTAAGCCGTTTGGATTCTCCTATGGCTATTTTCTAGCCAAGTATGAAAGCACACTACTATGCCAGATGAGATGACGCTGAGTTATTAAACAAAATAAACGTAAAATAAAAAAGGACAAATGGCAGACTGTGCCTAATTGAAATCCAACCCCTACTAAATTTTCCCACTTCGGTCTTTGCAATGGATATGTGCGTCACTAAGCGCAAAACACAGCGGTCGCAAGTCTCACTACAAATTGCTCACAATTGGCTAGTAGATGCACTGCAGCAAGTACAGCCACCAGCAGATCAACCAGAAATCAAATATATAACGCTACTGTAGGCGTAAGCCGTTTGGATTCTCCTATGGCTATTTTCTAGCCAAGTATGAAAGCACACTACTATGCCAGATGAGATGACGCTGAGTTATTAAACAAAATAAACGTAAAATAAAAAAGGACAAATGGCAGACTGTGCCTAATTGAAATCCAACCCCTACTAAATTTTCCCACTTCGGTCTTTGCAATGGATATGTGCGTCACTAAGCGCAAAACACAGCGGTCGCAAGTCTCACTACAAATTGCTGACAATTGGCTAGTAGATGCACTGCAGCAAGTACAGCCACCAGCAGATCAACCAGAAATCAAATATATAACGCTACTGTAGGCGTAAGCCGTTTGGATTCTCCTATGGCTATTTTCTAGCCAAGTATGAAAGCACACTACTATGCCAGATGAGATGACGCTGAGTTATTAAACAAAATAAACGTAAAATAAAAAAGGACAAATGGCAGACTGTGCCTAATTGAAATCCAACCCCTACTAAATTTTCCCACTTCGGTCTTTGCAATGGATATGTGTGTCACTAAGCGCAAAACACAGCGGTCGCAAGTCTCACTACAAATTGCTGACAATTGGCTAGTAGATGCACTGCAGCAAGTACAGCCACCAGCAGATCAACCAGAAATCAAATATATAACGCTACTGTAGGCGTAAGCCGTTTGGATTCTCCTATGGCTATTTTCTAGCCAAGTATGAAAGCACACTACTATGCCAGATGAGATGACGCTGAGTTATTAAACAAAATAAACGTAAAATAAAAAAGGACAAATGGCAGACTGTGCCTAATTGAAATCCAACCCCTACTAAATTTTCCCACTTCGGTCTTTGCAATGGATATGTGCGTCACTAAGCGCAAAACACAGCGGTCGCAAGTCTCACTACAAATTGCTCACAATTGGCTAGTAGATGCACTGCAGCAAGTACAGCCACCAGCAGATCAACCAGAAATCAAATATATAACGCTACTGTAGGCGTAAGCCGTTTGGATTCTCCTATGGCTATTTTCTAGCCAAGTATGAAAGCACACTACTATGCCAGATGAGATGACGCTGAGTTATTAAACAAAATAAACGTAAAATAAAAAAGGACAAATGGCAAACTGTGCCTAATTGAAATCCAACCCCTACTAAATTTTCCCACTTCGGTCTTTGCAATGGATATGTGCGTCACTAAGCGCAAAACACAGCGGTCGCAAGTCTCACTACAAATTGCTCACAATTGGCTAGTAGATGCACTGCAGCAAGTACAGCCACCAGCAGATCAACCAGAAATCAAATATATAACGCTACTGTAGGCGTAAGCCGTTTGGATTCTCCTATGGCTATTTTCTAGCCAAGTATGAAAGCACATTACTATGCCAGATGAGATGACACTGAGTTATTAAACAAAATAAACGTAAAATAAAAAAGGAAAAATGGCAGACTGTGCCTAATTGAAATCCAACCCCTACTAAATTTTCCCACTTTGGTGTTTGAGGTGGATATGTGTGCCACTAAGAGCTAAACACAACGGTAGCAAGTCCCCCTGCTAATTCCTCACAAAATGGTACTAGATGCAAATAAAAAAAAAAAAAAGTAGAACGTTATTGTAGCCCTAAGAAGGGCTGTTGGGTTCTTGGAGAATCACTCCTGCCTAACAGTAAGCTAATAGAACACCCTAACGCTTTCCCTGACCAGCAGCAGCTCTCTCCCTAGCGGCATCCAGACACAGAATGATCTGAGCAGCGCGGGCAGCGGCTAGTCTATCCCAGGGCTACCTGATCTGGCCAGCCAACCACTGCTATCGACGTGTAAGGGTACCACGTCATGCTGGGTGGAGTGCAGAGTCTCCTGGCTTGTGATTGGCTCTGTTTCTGGCCGCCAAAAAGCAAAACGGCGGGAGCTGCCATTTTCTCGAGCGGGCGAAGTATTCGTCCGAGCAACGAGCAGTTTCGAGTACGCTAATGCTCGAACGAGCATCAAGCTCGGACGAGCATGTTCGCTCATCTCTATTTATAATTCATGATGGGGATAAGTGTGTAAAATTATTGTGGGGGTACAGTGTATATATTTAATGAGGCGGCTCATGGGCTTAACATACACAGCGGGTGTTGGCCGTATAATACTGACACCGTCAACTAACTGCTAGGGTCGGTGCTGACAATGATCGTGACAGTTAACGAGATCGCATCAGCTAACGGTGCTGCTCGTGGGGGGCGACGCCATCTTGGATGGCCGATCAGCTCTCCCCCTGATGTCATCGAAGGGCGCCAAATGTAGGCCTGCCATGGACAGTGATCTCCAAAATCAGCAATAAAATCACTATATCCTGTAATACAGTATTTTTGCAGAATATACTTTGAGATATCAGATCCTGCAGCGTTAAAGTACCCTAGTGAGTCTGAAATAATAGTAACAAAAAAATGTAAAGAATTAAAAAAAAAAAAAATTAAAAAGTGAAAAAGTTTAAATCACCCCCTTTCCCTAGATCACATACCAAAGTAAACAGTAAAAATCATAAACATGTTAGGTAAATCCATGTCACACAATGCCCGTTCTATCAAAATATAAAAAAATTGTATTCACACTTTTTCAACATTTTTCCATCTATGTATACTCACCGGCCACTTTATTAGGTACACCATGCTAGTAACGGGTTGGACCCCCTTTTGCCTTCAGAACTGCCTCAATTCTTCGTGACATAGATTCAACAAGGTGCTGGAAGCATTCCTCAGAGATTTTGGTCCATATTGATATGATGGTATCACACAGTTGCCGCAGATTTGTCGGCTGCACATCCATGATGCGAATCTCCCGTTCCACCACATCCCAAAGATGCTCTATTGGATTGAGATCTGGTGACTGTGGAGGCCATTTGAGTACAGTGAACTCATTGGGGCAGATTTACCCGGCCCATTCGCGATCCAGCGGCGCGTTCTCTGCACAGGATTCGGGTCCGGCCGGGACTTATGAAGGTAGTTCCTCCGCCGTCCACCAGGTGGCGCTGCTGCGCTGAAAATCATCTCAACGCGCCGGAATCCACCACCCCGGACCAGGTGAAGGTAAGCGCTTCCTAAGCGACACTTTTTCGGTTTTTAAATGCGGCGGTTTTTCCGAATCCGTCGGGTTTTCGTTCGGCCACACCCCCCGATTTCTGTCGCGCGCATGCCGGCGCCGATGCGCCACAATCTGATCGCGTGCGCCAAAATCCCGGGGCAATTCAGGTACAATCAGCGCAAATCGGAAATATTCGGGTAACACGTCGGGAAAACGCGAATCGGGCCCTTAGTAAATGACCCCCATTGTCATGTTCAAGAAACCAGTCTGATATGATTCCAGCTTTATGACATAGCGCATTACCCTGCTGAAAGTAGCCATCAGATGTTGGGTACATTGTGGTCATAAAGGGATGGACATGGTCAGCAACAATACTCAGGTAGGCTGTGGCGTTGCAACGATGCTAAATTGGTACCAAGGGGCCCAAAGAGTGCCAAGAAAATATTCCCCACACCATGACACCACCACCACCAGCCTGATCCGTTGATACAAGGCAGGATGGAGTCATGCTTTCATGTTGTTGATGCCAAATTCTGACCCTACCTCCGAATGTCGCAGCAGAAATCGAGACTCATCAGACCAGGCAACGTTTTTCCAATCTTCTACTGTCTTCTGCTGCTGTAGCCCATCTGCCGCAAAGTTCGACGTACTGTGCGTTCAGAGATGCTCTTCTGCCTACCTTGGTTGTAACGGGTGGCGATTTGAGTCACTGTTGCCTTTCTATGAGCTCGAACCAGTCTACCCATTCTCCTCTGACCTCTGGCATCAACAAGGCATTTCCGCCCACAGAACTGCCGCTCACTGGATGTTTTTTTTCTTCGGACCATTCTCTGTAAACCCTAGAGATGGTTGTGCATGAAAATCCCAGTAGATCAGCAGTTTCTGAAATACTCAGACCAGCCCTTCTGACACCAACAACCATGCCACGTTCAAAGGCACTCAAATCACCTTTCTTCCCCATACTGATGCTCGGTTTGAACTGCAGGAGATTGTCTTGACCATGTCTACATGCCTAAATGCACTGAGTTGCCGCCATGTGATTGGCTGATTAGAAATTAAGTGTTAACGAGCAGTTGGACAGGTGTACTTAATAAAGTGGCCGGTGAGTGTATATTTGATTAAAAAATGATCTAACAGTCATATTGGTCCCAAAATTTAAATAAATTTAAACGCCAGCATGTACAACAAAAAATGACACCTTACATAGGTCCAAACACTAAAGTGTGAAACAGTTATTGGCCTCAGAATATGTCAAAATGGCAAATATGTTTTGTACAAAAGATTTTTTTTTTTAATCTACTAAAACTAGTAAAACCTATGTAAGGGTGCATTTACACATGGCGTTAACAGCTGAGCAGAGGAAATTTGCCTAATTACATCATTGTCAACATTGCATTTACAAAGCACATGTACTAACACAATATTAACACGTGTATTTACATATTGTTAACACACATGTTAACACTGTTTTAACTCATGTGTTTTGTAGACCGGTTGTTGACAGTCATGTAATTAAGCAAATCTCTTTTTGGCTGTTCTGATGTGTTTCAAAATGCATGCGTTAACTCCACATCTGACTGAAGGCTTAATTTGGTATCTCTTTGTTTGTACCGATCCAAAGAATGAAGAGGAAGTTTTATTTGGAAGGCACACTGAATGCCATGAAAATGTGTTTTTTTTCTGTCAATTTCACTGCACCGGGAATTTTTTTCCAGCTTCCAGTACATTGCATGGGATACAAAAAGGCGCCACTAAAAAGTAAAATTTGTCCCGCATCTCTGTTAACCTCTTCATGCTCTGCATGACCCGAAGCTTCATGGCATCTGCAGTTGATTCTTTGTAACTCTGTAAAAATGACACATGCTGCAATAGAATATTGCAGTATATGGTGGAAATGATCAGATAATCTAGGGTTAATATGCCATAGAGGGTCTAAAAAAAAGTTTAAAAAATGTAAAAAATAATAAAACATAAAAGCACCCCCTTTTTCCTAGAACTGATAAAAAACGTAATAAACAGTAAATATAACAAAAATGTTAGGTATTGCCGTATCTCAAATGCCAGATCTATCAAAATATCAAAAAAAGGTTATTCCTGGCTGTGAGCCCCATGACAGAGAATAGCGCCCAAATGTCCAAAAAGCTCCTTTTACACCATTAAACATCACATAAGTGCCAACGTACACCATAGTATGAAAAAGTTATAAGCGTCACAAGATGGTGAAATTTTTTTTCCGTACACATTCATTTTTGAAAATGTATTAAAACACAATAAAACCTGTATAAATTTGGTAATTTCGTACCAAACCAAAGAATAAAGTAGATGCGTTATATGAAGCGCACAGTTTTAAAGTCATAAAAAATGAGCCCACAAGAAAGTGATGCAAATGCATTTTTTGGCCGATTTCACCACATTTGGAATTTTTTTCTAGCTTTCCAGTACACAGCATGGAATAATAAATAACACACTTAAAAGTAAAATTTATTATGCAGAAAGCAGGCCCTCACGCAGCTCTATACACAGAAAAATGAAAAAGTAATCGATTTATGGTGATTGAGAGTGAAAAATTTAAGAGGTTAAGGGGGGAAAAGAAAAGGGGACTAACAAACAAATGAAAAAATGAAAAAGGGCATGGATCTATGTTACATTTTATCTCTCAAACACACGCAGCTCTGCTACATCTTTTCCCTCTAACTCACACAGCCCTGCTACTTTTCTCTACTGCTTCTCCCTACTGCTATACACAGCTGTGTGTTTGAGGCAAAAGATGTGGCTGAGCTGTGTGTATTTGAAGGAATGAAGATAATTGACAGCCATTCTCTCAAACATGCATAGCTCTGCTACTTTTATTCCCTCAGATGTAGAAGTGTTGTGTGTGTTTTAGGGAATTTTAGCAAAGGTTAGTGTGTTTGAGGAAGTGGATGTAGCAGAGCTGTGTGTAACCTTTAGGGTGCGGTCATATGTACAGCTAGCATGCAGCGTGGAGGGGCGGGCCTCACTATACATGGTAACTTTTGAACACTTTTATTTATCAAAGCAATTTTACGATTCTTTTTTCGTCACATGTTGTACTTCATTTTTGTGATAAATGTTGGCTGATAAGTTTTGTGTTAATTATAAAAAAAATAAAAAATGGTTGAATGTTTTGAAAAATTTGCCTTTTTCAAAATTCAAAATCATCTAGTTTTCGGGCAAATAGTTTTACCACCTAAATAAGTTGCTAAATAACATTTCCCATATTTATTTTGATGTCACGAGAATTACAAGCAAGGCACAAGAGGGAAGGAGCGCCCTGCAACAGCCAGTTTTGCCCTATACATGTTGATACCCCTTTGTAGACTTTAACATTTTAGTTGTTACGTTAATGTGGCCCTGTGTGGAATTTTTTTTGCAGGATGTAGGATGTACTTTTCAATGATACCATTTTGGGGTTGGTATCCCCTATTTATGAAAACATCTTAACATTTTTTGGGCACGGAGGAGTAGAAAAGCATCAATTATGATTATGATTTTTGACTTTATTTTTTTGGTGTTCACAGTCTAGCCTAATATACATCTTATTTTTATTTTGAATCCTCTTTTATTAAAGGAAGACGACATGAACATACATAAAATAGCTTTCAAAATATGAAGGGTGGTCTCGCAGGACCCCAATAATTGAACATAACCAGCATCAAGTTATAACAGAGTGATATTTGCTGTAAGAGTGTGCTGAGGTAACGGACGTAACCACGGCAGACTATGGGGATTTCCTCCACCCAAGGTGCAGACGAGATGAGAGCAGAGAAGGGAAGGGGTAGAGGTGAAGGAAGGGGGGGGGGGTAAAGAGCCATTCCCAATTTAACTTTCAGATTTACTTGATCAGTTAGGTGTAACTATGCAACCCATAGGCTTTTTGGTGAAGAAATCCAGAAAGGCCAGAGTCAATTGGTATTCCTCCCAAGTAGCCCAGACCACAGCACTCTTACTCGGATCTGGGGAGTCATCAGCCACCAACTCCTCCATTCTGCTTATAAATTGAAACCCCTATATCCACTCCACTGTAGTAGGTGGGAGGGGGCTCCTCCTGTGTCGGGGAATCACTGTCCTCGCTGCTGTGAGAAAGTGGCAAAGGAGGCCCTTTTGAATAGAGGAGATGGAGCCCGGCAACACCGTGAGAAGAGCAACCTGCGAGCTGAACTGTACAGTCTTACCAAAAACCCTGGTGTAGGTGTCAAACACCATCTGCCAAAAGACCTGGATCACCAAGCAGCTCCACCAGATATGTAGAATGGATTCCACCTCTGCATCACATCTCCAACAAATTTCTGAGACTCCTGGATAAATCTTATGAACACAAATCCTGTCAGAAAAAATGGACCTGTACCAGGAATGCCATACAGGGGGAAGTGCCATAAGATGACAGGGCACAAATCAATTTACAACGATCTGCTCATGGAACAGACACTAATTGAGAACTAATTGCAAAAATAAAAACAGAATGTTTATTCAATACAATTAAAAATAGAACATAACAAACAAAGGTGATTACTTAGGAAAGATATATAGGTGCCCTGCAGCAAGCATGTTTAGTAATCTATAATATATGAATAACAAAGTGCATAGTGCATATTGCTGAACCTGAGATGTTAGTATCCATATACCAAAAGCATTGATAATGGACACATAAAGCACGACATAGTGGTGTATACCTTAGATCCAGTGGCAATAAAGTGCATTGGAAGTACGCTGCACAGCACCACCCCAACACGTATTTCGTTCCCTACAGGACTTTGTCATATAAAATATCATAGTATCATAGTATATATAAGGCTGGAAGGAGACGCAAGTCCATCAAGTCCAACCTTTAAGAATTAAATAAATGTTTTATCCCCATAACCCGTGATATTTTTTCTCTCCAGAAAGGCATCCAGGCCTCTCTTGAACATGTACATAGAGTCCGCCATAACAACCTCCTGCGGCAGAGAGTTCCACAGTCACACTGCTCTTACAGTAAAGAACCTTTGTCTATGTTGATGGTAAAATCGCCTCTCCTCTAGGCGTAGAGGATGCCCCCTTGTCCTGGTCACAGGCCGAGGTATAAAAAGATCTTTGGAGAGATCCTTGTACTGTCCGTTCAGGTATTTGTACATTGTAATGAGGTCTCCCCTCAGTCGTCTTTTTTCTAAACTGAATAATATGAACTCACCAATGAGGGTTAGAGACGCACCTGAGTAAAATAAGAGCACGTATGAAGTGGGAGGATATGTGGCGCATGTCTGGCGAAGTCCGGTGTGTTACCACCTTTCTCAAGGCTTGAGAAAGGTGGTAACTAGAGATGAGCGAACATACTCGTCCGAGCTTGATGCTCGTTCGAGCATTAGCGTACTCGAAACTGCTCGTTGCTCGGACGAATACTTCGCCCGCTCGAGAAAATGGCATCTCCCGCCGTTTTGCTTTTTGGCGGCCAGAAACAGAGCCAATCACAAGCCAGGAGACTCTGCACTCCACCCAGCATGACGTGGTACCCTTACACGTCGATAGCAGTGGTTGGCTGGCCAGATCAGGTGACCCTGGAATAGACTAGCCGCTGCCCACTCTGCTCGGATCATTCTGTGTCTGGATGCCGCTAGGGAGAGAGCTGCTGCTGGTCAGGGAAAGCGTTAGGGTGTTCTATTAGAATAGTGTTAGGCAGGAGTGATTCTACAAGAACCCAACAGCCCTTCTTAGGGCTACAATAAAGTTATACATTTTTTTTTTTAATTTGCTTGTGGCTGGGCTTGCTGGTACTAGTAGTGCAGCTAGTACCATATTGTGAGGAATTTGCAGGGGGACTTGCTACCGTTGTGTTTAGCTCTTAGTGACACACATATCCACCTCAAACACCAAAGTGGGACAATTTATTAGGGGTTTGATTAGAATTAGGCAGAGTCTGCTGATTTTTTTTTTTTTTACCTTTATTTCATTTTATAGCTCAAACTCATCTTGCAAAGCAGTGTGCTTTCAGTGTAGGCTAGAAAATAGCCATAGGAGAACCCCAACGGCTTACTTAGGCCTACAATAGAGTTATATTTTCCTTTTTTTTGTTTGCTTGTGGCTGGGCTTGCTGGCATTAGTAGTGCAGCTAGTACCATATTTTGAGGAATTTGCTGGGAGACCTGCGACCGTTGTGTTTAGCTCTTAGTGACACGCATATCCACCTCAAACACCGAAGTGGGACAATTTATTAGGGGTTGGATTAGAATTAGGCAGAGTCTGCTGATTTTTTTTTTTTTTTACCTTTATTTCATTTTATAGCTCAAACTCATCTTGCAAAGCAGTGTGCTTTCAGTGTAGGCTAGAAAATAGCCATAGGAGAACCCCAACAGCTTACTTAGGCCTACAATAGCGTTATATTTTCCTTTTTTTTTGTTTGCTTGTGGCTGGGCTTGCTGGCATTAGTAGTGGAGCTAGTACCATATTGTGAGGAATTTGCTGGGAGACCTGCGACCGTTGTGTTTAGCTCTTAGTTACACGCATATCCACCTCAAACACCGAAGTGGGACAATTTATTAGAGGTTTGATTAGAATTAGGCAGAGTCTGCTGATTTATTTTTTTTTTTACCTTTATTTCATTTTATAGCTCAAACTCATCTTGCAAAGCATTGTGCTTTCAGTGTAGGCTACAAAATAGCCATAGGAGAACCCCAATGGCCTACTTAGGCCTACAATAGCGTTATATTTTCCTTTTTTTTGTTTGCTTGTGGCTGGGCTTGCTGACATTAGTAATTAGCATTAGCTGGCAAAGTCATCAGGCACAGCACAAAATCCAGTTGTGTGCTGTCAGTGTAGATTAGAAACTAGCCATAGCAATAGGATAGAATTGTTTTGTTAAAAAAAAAAAAAAAAAAAAAATAAACACAGAAAAAAAATAAAAGTAAAAGTTTACACTTTAATTTGGAAAATGTTTAACCCGAGGGCTAGGGGTAGAGGACGAGGGCATGGACGTGGGCGTCCAACTACTGCAGGGGTCAGAGGCCGTGGTCCTGGGCGGGTTGAGACACCACCTGCTGATGGGGGAGCAGGGGAACGCCGCAGAGCTACACTCCCTAGGTTCATCATGTCTCAAGTTACTGGGACTCGTGGTAGAGCACTGTTGAGGCCAGAACAGTGCGAAGAGGTGATGTCATGGATTGCGGACAATGCTTCTAGCCATTTGTCCACCAGTCAGTCTTCCATGCAGTCCACCCATGTCACCGAAATCGGCACTCCTCCAGCTCCTCCACCTCAGCCTCCTTCCCCCCAGTCTGCCCCCTCCCACCAAAATTTGGCATTTGAACCGGCATACTCTGAGGAACTGTTTTCTGGACCCTTCCCACAGTCACAAACCACTTGTCCGGCTGCTGCTGAGCTATTTTCCGATGCCCAGGTTTTCCACCAGTCGCAGTCTGTGGGTGATGATGACATTATTGAAGTAGTGGAAGAAGTGTGTAAAGAGGTGTCGGACGATGAGGAGACACGATTGTCAGACAGTGGTGAAGTTATTGTCAGGGCAGGAAGTCCGAGGGAGGAGCAGACTGAGGGATCGGAGGATGATGAGGTGACAGACCTAAGCTGGGTTGATAGGCCGGGTGAACACAGTGCTTCTGAGACGGAGGCAATTCCTATAGCAGAACAGGTTGGAAGAGGCAGTGGTGGGGCCAGACGGAGAGGCAGGGCCAGAGCTGGTGCCCGTAGTCAAGCTCCCGTGGCGAGGGTTAGATTTTCAGAAGTCTGGAGGTTCTTTAAAGAAACACCGGATGACCGACGAACCGTGGTGTGCGACCTGTGCCAAACCAGGATCAGCAGGGGTTCCACCACTACTAGGTTATCTACCACCAGTATGCGCAGGCATATGAATGCTAAACACCCCACTCAATGGCACCAAGCCCGTTCACCTCCGGCCGGGCACACCACTGCTCCTTCCCCTGTGTCATCTGCTAGTCAGCCCCCTGCCCAGGACCCCGGCCCAAACACCTCCCGTGCGAAAACCCCATTTTCGCCTCCACGATCCTCCACAGCATCCACCAGCGTTCAGCTCTCCATACCCCAGACGCTGGAGCGCAAAAGGAGGTATAGTGCAACCCACCCACACGCCCAAGCCCTCAACGTCCACATCTCCAAGTTGCTTAGCCTGGAGATGCTGCCCTATAGGCTGGTAGAGACCGAGGCCTTTCGAAACCTCATGGCGGCGGCCGCCCCTCGGTATTCGGTCCCCAGCCGACACTACTTTTCCCGATGTGCCGTCCCAGCCCTGCACAAGCACGTGTCAGAGAACATCATCCGTGCCCTGACCAACGCCGTTTCTGACAAGGTCCACCTGACCACGGACAAGTGGACGAGTGCTGCCGGGCAGGGCCACTATGTATATCGCTGACGGCACATTGGGTTAACTTGGTGGAGGCTGGGACCGAGTCTGCCCCTGGGGCTGGTCATATACTGCCGACGCTGAGGATTGCGGGGCCTATCTCGGTCCAGGTCTCAAAGGCCTACTATGCCTCCTCCTCCTCCCACCCCTCCTCCACTTCCTCCTCTGAATTACCATCCGTGGGCATGGCGCCATCAGTCGGTAGCTCTAGGCACAGCAGCAGTGCCATCGCTAAGCGACAGCAGGCGGTGCTCAAACTGCTGAGCCTAGGCGATAAAAGACACACCGCCCAAGAGTTATTACAGGGCATCACAGCGCAGACTGATCTGTGGCTGGCACAGCTGAACCTGAAGCCAGGCATGGTTGTGTGTGACAACGGCCGTAACCTGGTGGCGACTCTGCAACTCGGCAGACTGACACATGGGCAATGCCTGGCCCATGTGTTAAATCTCATAGTTCACCGTTTCCTCAAGACATACCCCAATCTGTCTGATTTGCTCACGAAGGTGCGCCGCATCTGTGCGCATTTCAGGAAGTCCAGCACAGATGCTGCCACTCTCAGAGCAGCGCAGCGCCGCCTCCAACTGCCCGCTCACCGACTGTTGTGCGACGTGCCCACGAGGTGGAATTCAACATTAACCATGTTATCCAGAGTTTACCAGCAGCGCAGAGCGATTTTATACTGCCAGATGTCAACTTCCACCAGAACTGGTAGTCAGGTCAGTCAGCTTCCTCAAGTCTACAATGAGGAGTGAACGTGGATGTCTGATATCTGTCAGGTGCTGAGTAACTTTGAGGAGTCAACACAGATGGTCAGTGGTGATGCCGCCATCATCAGCCTCACCATCCTGCTGCTTGGCCTGTTGAAAAACTCTCTGGTCAGCATGAAGTCGGAAGCTTTGCGCTCGTCACAAGAGATGGGGGAAGAAGATTCCCTTGTTGATAGCCAAAGCACCCTTAGGTCTGTTTCTCAGCGCATAACGGAGGAGGTGGAGGAGGATGAGGAGGAAGAGGAGGAGAATGTTGGCGAGACAGAAGAGGGGACCATTGTTCAGTCCTTCACTGTTCAGCGTGTATGGGCAGAAGAAGAGGAGTTGGAGGAGTTGAAGGAGGAGGAAATGTACAGTCAGGCCAGTGAGGAGAGTGAATTCTTGCGCGTTGGGACTCTGGCGCATATGGCAGATTTCATGCTAAGCTGCCTATCCCGTGACCCTCGCGTTCAAAGAATTTATTCCAGCACCGATTACTGGGTATTCACTCTCCTGGACCCACGGTACAAGCAAAATCTTTCCACTCTCATCCTTGGAGAGGAAAGGAGTGTGAGAATGCATGAATACCAGCAGGCCCTGGTGCACAAGCTGAAACAGTATTTCCCTTCTGACAGCGCTAGCGGCAGAGGGCGTACTTCTGCAGGACAAGTAGCGAGGGAGAGTAGGCGAGCAGGCAGCTTGTCCAGCACTGGCAGGGGTATGCTTTACAAGGCCTTTGCCAGTTTTATGTCACCCCAGCAAGACACTGTCACCTGTCCCCAGTCTCGGCAGAGTAGGGCTGATCTTTACAGAAAGATGGTGAGGGAGTACGTAGCTGACCATACCATCGTCCTAAATGATCAAACAGCTCTCTACAACTACTGGGTTTCAAAGCTGGACATGTGGCACGAACTGGCGCTGTACGCCTTGGAGGTTCTTGCCTGCCCTGCCGCTAGCGTGTTGTCCGAGCGGGTTTTCAGTGCAGCTGGTGGCATCATCACCGATAAGCGTACAAGCCTGTCGACTGACAGCACTGACAGACTGACGCTTATCAAGATGAATAAAGCCTGGATTTCTCCGGATTTTCATTCTCCACCAGGTTAAAGAAGCTGAGCCTGATTAATGTATGCACTCCTCCTCCTCATTGTCCTCCTTCTCCTCCTCTTTGTACACTAAAGCAGAGGAAACTGGCTATTTTTTGCCAGGGCCAACTGTCTCTGGCTATAGTACTCTATGTATTTAATTTTTCTGGAGGGCAACCTACCCGGTCCTCTGTTTTAAACAATTTTTGGGAGTGCCACATACAGGCACTCAATCTATGTAATTTTTCTGGAGGACCACCTACCTGCTCCTCTTGTTTGAAAACTTTTTTGGACTGCCACATACAGGCACTCAATCTATTTAATTTTTCTGGAGGACCACCTACCTGCTCCTCTGGTTTGAAAACTTTTTTGGACTGCCACATACAGGCACTATCCAAATTAAATTGTCTCCATAGCAGCCTCCACATGTCGTCTTTTTAGCTGGCTCCACACGTTGTCTCCATTGCTACCTCCACACGTCATCACCATAGCTGCCTCCAAAAGTCGTCCATATAGCTGCCTCCATACATGGTCTCCTTATCAAACAAACTGTGGCAGGCAGAATTTTGGGTTGTTTTCATGGCTTCCACATCAAACTTGTTAACTCTGTCGCCACCCTGCTGTGTAATCCACAAAATATACTGGCAAACTTTTATCATTTACCGATATTATTTCAGCGCTTCTTGCGCATCTTTTTACATTCCCCTCACTCGCCATATCCCAAACTTATAAGAACGCTACTACACTTGATCTTATACAAAAGGTACTTAGAAGTGTTGTTTGGGGAGTAGCCTAGAGACAGGGGCTTGGATAGGCGAAAGCTCGCCTGGCAGCGGAGCGCCAGCTCCGTCTTAAGATCCAACTAACATAGTTTTAACTGCAGCACCTTTAATCTACTACTAGTTCACTGCCTCCATACATCGTCCCCTTATCAAACGAGCTGTGTCAGGCAGAATTTTCAGGTGTTTCTGAAAATTGCCATGCTGTTGCCCATAATTTTGGCATAATGGTGCGATTAAGCAGCCTCACAGGCATCCATGCATGCTGCCCCTTCTGTTTCCTGTCCATTTCCATGGTGTTTCCATCCTTTTCTGAGGTTCCCAGGTGCTTGGCCAAGCTTCCCTGTGCAGATACTTGGTCCCCTTGAAAAATGCTTGAGTCTCCCATTGACTTCAATGGGGCTCGTTATTCGAGACGAGCACTCGAGCATCGGGAAAAGTTTGACTCAAATAACGAGTACCCGAGCATTTTAGTGCTCGCTCATCTCTAGTGGTAACACACCGAAACGTCGCCAGTCTTGGAATAAACTCTTCTTCACTTTTACCTGCTTGGATTTGGAGTGCTGCTTCATTTTTTGGATTTTGTTATGGTAGGTGGTGATGAATTGTGGAGGTTGCATAGAATTTACCGGCTTCTGGGGGTAAAGAAGAGAATTACGGTTAGTAACACAAGCCCATCTATATGCTTTGGAAATACATCTTTTACTGTAACCACACTCAAGAAATCTATGTTTGAGCTCTGTGGCCTGTTTTTCAAATTCCTCTGGTGACAAAGTGGTGTGTAAAAGAGTATTCGTTGAGGTTGACCTGTTTTTCAAATTCCTCTGGTGACAAAGTGGCGTGTAAAAGAGTATTTGTTGAGGCTGGCCTGTTTTTCAAATTCCTCTGGTGACGAAGTAGTGTGTAAAAGAGTATTTGTTGAGGTTGCTTTGCAGAACACATCTGTTTGAAGATATGTTGTGATCCTGATATCAAAGAAATCAATAGAGTTGGGATTGCAACACCATGCCAGTTTGAACAAATGTTCCATGGACTTAATACTATTAACTATTTCTTGCCTACAGACAAGCATTACTGATTTAAAACACAAGACTGAATTTACACAACAACAACTCCAGGACTGTCTTAATGCGGATAAATTTTTGTAGTTAAAGAATTTAAAATTAAAGAAGTTAATACTTACCTTGCTAAATACAGAAAAGAGATGGAGGAAACTAAAAGAGATACGTTTCTTTGAGACTCTGAGGATTATAGACTCAATAGAGTTTACAAATGGAGGGATGCTATAGGAGGTGTGTCTTATGGTGCGCAAACTTGCTCAAGACGTGGGTTTCGGTCTTCAAGTTCCAGCAGCGATCACAGCACAAACCAAAGAGGACGGCAGCCTTTTTTCCGGAAGGGGAAGAACAGAGAACTGCCAGGAGGACGCGATGTGGTGGCCGACTCTTCAGGAACCGCATGCAATAAAAACCTGGCAGAAAAACAGCGCCCACTGCCTCCACAGCCACCACAACCCCCTCACGATGAGATCACAGCTACTGTGCCATCATTGGTGATCAATATTTCATCTAAGAACCTTGATCCTTGATAAAAAAAAGACTTTTGCAAAAGGGCTTATCATTTAGGACCTAGAGAGGTCCTTTTGATTCATTTCAAATGGACTTAGACTTACAGAGACTCATTAGAAATGGCCAGTTAAAGGCTTTCTTTTCTAACACTGAAGAGTGTATATAAACAGGTGGTGATGATCTAAATGTCTTGAAGCTTGGTGATTTAGGCTTGAGGAATAAGAGCTCCTTTAATCCCCCTCCCAAAAAAAAGATCTCATCCGGTCAAAACCTTTGTTGGTTTAGCTAAACATAATGGGGGTCATTTACTAAGGGCCCGATTCGTGTTTTCCCGACATGTTACCCGAATATTTCCGGTTTGCGCCGATTTTCCCTGAATTGCCCCGGGATTTTGGCACACGCGATCGGATTGTGGCGCATCGGCGCTGGCATGCACGCGACGGAAATCGGGGGCGTGGCCGAACGAAATCCCGACGGATTCAGAAAAACCGCCGCATTTTAAAAAAAAATGTGTAGCGAAAATTGCACTTACCTTCACTCAGCCCGGCTCGGTGTATTACAGTGCATTCCGATGCTCTTCAGCGCAGCAGCGCCACCTGGTGGACGTCGGAGGAACTACCTTAATAAATCTGCCCCAATGTTGATAAAATGATGCATAGAATTAAAAGGGGTGATTACTTTACAGTATCTAGCAACTTAAGAAAAGCAGAGCACTTGGCATTAAGGTCCCAGTTAGCTGATGGCAATTTAATCTTGAAGCCAGCAAACAAGGGTGGCACGATTGTCGCAATGGACAAAAAACATATAAAAAAGAGGATAAAAAGTTATCACTGTTGGTTAAGAGCTATATACACAATGGTACGATTGACAATAAAATGGCTAAATTTCTACAACACCGTTTTTTTTAACATTTTACCGAAAGTTCATAAAACTTTGGTAGAGACCCCCGGGAGGCCAATTGTGGCTCTCACAAATTCAATTCTGGCTCCCCCTACTATGGTTTTGGGGAAAATGTTAATCCCTTTGGATAAGTCTGCCCCAATCTGCCCCAATGTTGATAAAATGATGCATAGAATTAAAAGGGGTGATAAATTTACAGTATCTAGCAACTTAAGAAAAGCAGAGCACTTGGCATTAAGGTCCCAGTTAGCTGATGGCAATTTAATCTTGAAGCCAGCAAACAAGGGTGGCACGATTGTCGCAATGGACAAAAAACATATAAAAAAGAGGATAAAAAGTTATCACTGTTGGTTAAGAGCTATATACAAAATGGTACGATTGACAATAAAATGGCTAAATTTCTGGTGAATTATAATGCGACAACACCGTTTTTTTTACATTTTACCGAAAGTTCATAAAACTTTGGTAGAGACCCCCGGGAGGCCAATTGTGGCTCTCACAAATTCAATTCTGGCTCCCCCTACTATGGTTTTGGGGGCTCTATCTTGACCTATTGGTAATACCCCTACATAGGTTAGCGGGCCATCCTCCCCTTAAGGTGCTTTACCCCAAACCTCTGTCACCTGCTGAGGTGACAATAGCGGCTCAACGAATTTGCCATTACACATCCCATGTAAGTTAAGGGACTTCGGTCGACACCAGTTGTTAGTCCGACTCCCCTGTTAGCTTCGGCTGTTAGTTACCACTGCAGCCCCGATTACAAGTGCTGCTGGTTTATCTTATCTCTTTGTACTATTTTCTTCTTGTTGGCCACTGCCTCTCCGTTCTTCTGGACAAATCCACAGGCAGATCAAGCATATCTTATTCTGCCCTAAAGAAATTTAAACGTTCCTTACTACACCTTTAACTCTGTGATGCATGGCGACTACAACACCCATCAGACATGGACTACAGCTTCTTCTCTGCCCCTCATGAGGTCTACATTAGACTGGACCATATTCTTGTCCAACACAAAGCACTCCAGTGGCTAGTGTCCAGAAACAGAAATCGGGGGGTGTGGCCGTCGGACAACCCGACGGATTTGGAAAAATTGCGGAATTTAAAAAACGAAGTGTGTCGCAAAATCAAGCACTCACATGCACCGAGAAGAAGATGGTGAACTCCGGCGGACCTCAACACAGTGACACCTGCAGGAAGTTGGACGCACGATCTTGCTGAATCGCCGGAAGACCCGAATCCTCGTCGACAACGCACCACTGGATTTCGACAGGACCGGGTAAGTAAATGAGCCACAAAGAGTCCCTGCTTCTAGACCCACTCTGCACCATTGAGGTCACCCGCACCATTTTCTACTTAAACTCTGATCACAAGCTGGACCCTACCCTTCCACTGCTACAATGGGAGACCCTCAAGGGATCCATACCACAGGTTTTTATTAAACATTGCGCTCGTACTTAGTGAGAAAAAGCTCACAAGCTCTGCTCGACCCTGGAACTGGTTGCCTCTCTAGAACTGCAGCATAAACGGGCCCTATCCAACCCAATTCTGCATCACCTCCAAGCAGCTAGGTTAGAAGTAAAGCGCCTAATAGAGAAAGCTTATAGAGGGATGCTACAGGTCTGTGAATTCTATGCAGTGTGGCCGCATTTAGATCCACCCAGAATAAGGTGGTGTACACCTCCCTTTCTTACTACACATCCCAGTACAATCTACCAGAAGAGGGAGGGAGAGACAGCAATCCAAATCCTGCACGTTAGTTCATATAGTTTGGTGCTCGCAGCCGGGGATTCTGGTACATGAATCTGTAGTCCGGGACATCAATGGAGGGAGCCACAGCACGCCAAGGTTTCCAAAGTATAAAGGTTTTATTTACATAAAAGGCATAAAGAACGCGACATTTCGATTCGCAATGAATCTTTCTCAACCATGCTTGAGAAAGATTCATTGCGAATCGAAACGTCGCGTTCTTTATGCCTTTTATGTAAATAAAACCTTTATACTTTGGAAACCTTGGCGTGCTGTGGCTCCCTCCATTGATGTCCAGTACAATCTACCAGCCACTCCACAAGGTGCGGCCCCCTACGCTCCACCCCCCCAGGCGCCATTCAGCATCCTCTCAGCAAGCTCCATATCTGAATTGGTAAAGCTATTTACCCTTTGGAACTTGCTCAGGTGATCAAGAACCTCTTGGGAGGCAATAGCCCAGGCTCAGATGGATTTAATGGCAAATTCTTTAAGCATTTTTTTGGGGAACTGAACCCTACCCTGGTAAGGTACTTCAACTCATTCTCTTCAAACTCCCCCTTCCCTGCACACTCTACATCTGATCATGTTGCTGTCATCCCCAAACCAGGCAATCCACGATTGTGCTCTAACTATCGTTCTTCTTAACGTAAAATCTTTGCAAAGCTTCTGGCTAACAGACTCAACCCACTGTTGCGGATCCTCATTAACAGGGATCAGGTGCCTTTGCAGACGATTTACTGGTCTATTTAACGAACCCTCATTCTTCCCTTCCTGCTCTGATGACTGAGCAGGACAAATTCGGCAAAAGGTCAAACTTCAAGGTCAATATGACCAAATCTGAAGCCCTCAATATATCAGTCCCCCCCACCAACTAACCTCCCTTGATTTTGGGATTCCCCTTCATTTGGCCGCCGGGTGGCATTAGAGGGCACCTACCACCCCAATTCTACCTATAAAGGTAGAAGGGGTGGTAGGTGGATGGATGGGACGTGAGGATAGCCCTTTTTTGGGCTAATCCTCACGTCCCGGGTGTCTTTTACAAAACTTTCTTACATGTATATGCTAATTTTTTTATGAGGCTACTAGGGCGTGGAGTAGCCGCACATGAGGCTACTAGTCGCGGCTACTCCATGCCCCAGTAGCCGCGTTACTCCGCCTACCAGGTAATCTTCGGCGCGCAGCTCCTGCTAGCTGCGCGCCCTCGTCCGAGTCCCCCAGCTACTGCGCATGCGCAGTAGTTCCGGCCTCGGAGCCGCGGCCGCGCAGCCAAAGGCCAGGGGACCCGGACGAGCGCGCGCAGCTACCAGGAGCTGCGCGCCAAAGATTTTATGGTAAAAGACACCCGGGACGTGAGGATTAGTCCAAAAAAGGGCTATCCTCACGTCCCATCCATCAACCTACCACCCCTTCTACCTTTATAGGTAGAATCGGGGTGGTAGGTTCCCTTTAAATACTTGGGGATCAGAATCCGCAAGGACCTCTCTAGGTCATTCGCAGACAACTTTGCCCCTCTACTCACTAATTTCTCTACTCTACTAACCTCCTGGAAAAAGATTTTTCCTGGCTTGGTAGGCTCAACATTCTCAAGATAAACCTGCTACCTCGCCTGCTCTACCTTATGCAAACTATATAGATATTTATACCCCTCACCTTTTTGAAAAAGGTCAGAAAATTTTTTGGGTCCTTCCTCTGGTCTAATGGACGCCCGAGACTTTGGTGGGACGCCTTGACCTGCCCTAAAGACATGGGGGGCATTAGGCTACCCGACTTTCAACTCTTGGGTAGGGCTGGCTCAATAACTCTCACCCAGGGACCTCACAATCCTGCCCTGGACTTCCGACCCAACTTCCCGAGACTCCACCTCCCTCTCCTTTACCACGACCCACACTATCCGAATCATATGAAAACGAACCTCTCCCTGGTAGACCCAAAGGGACCCCTAGTCCGGATTACAGATAACCCTGCATTTCCTAGGCCACCCTCACAACGAACCGATTAGATTCCTGCAAGTGTTGGTGGGGTCCACACTCCAACCCATGCAATTCTTGCTACCCCACGAGATGCTCACTCCCACACATTACCTCCAATATAACCAACTTGATCATTTTTATGACTCCATCAAGCCCTATAATAACCAGTCGCGCACCCTCTCTGAATTTGAACAGGCATGCCCAAACCCTACCCCACACATCACACTATATCAGTGATGGCTAACCTATGGCACGGGTGCCAGAGGTGGCACTCAGAGCCCTTTCTGTGGGCACACGGGCCATCACCAGAGATGAATCCAGGTATCTTCCTGCAGTCCCAGACAGCCCAGGACTTGCTGTGTACAGAGCTATTTTAAAGTGACAGCTCTACCTGGGACTATTATATGCTTTATTGGTGTCCTCAGGTGCCGGTATCAATGAAAACTGTGACAGAGAAGCGAGTATAACACAAATTAAATTTCTGTGTTGGCACTTTGCGATAAATAAGCGGGTCTTTGTTGTAGTTTGGGCGCTCGGTGTCTAAAAGGTTTGCCATCATTGCACTATATCATTTATTTACAAACTGCTGATAGCTTCACACTCACCCTCGCTCCCCCCTCGAATGAATTGGGGAAATGTTTCTCCCAACCACAATGGTTTAAATGTTTCTGCCTCACTCAGAGGTCTGCGATTGCCACCAGGCACCAGGAGACCAGTTATAAGAGCCTTTCCAGATGTACAGAGTGCCTTCTCAAATGCATCTATTGTATATGGAGGTTCCTGATGTCTGCTGGCGATGTGGGACCAGGGGTGGCACCATGACCCACAACTGGTGGTCCTGCCCAAAACTTAATAACTTCTGGTCCACGATTATCACCTATATCAAAAACATTACTGGCACCACAGTTCCAAACACCCCTGAAGTGATCATGTTATTCATGTTTGACATAAATATAAGAAGTCCCTCACACGCCACCTCATTCAAGTTATTCCCAGAAAATGGTGCTCAGAATACTTTCCCACGATCTCTGAATGGCTAGCAGAGGTGGGTTGAACTCACAGAATGGAGGAGCTCATAGCACAATCCCCTATGGACCTTACGCGATTCTCCAATACCTGGCTACATTGGCAATCATTCTTATCCTCCCCTGAATATTGAGCGCTCCTAGACTGAGGAACGGATGGAATGCTTGCACCCACTCCCGACTCTCCAGCTGCCTCCTCCCTCCTGACAACATTCCCTCCAACCCACTCTCCCCTCCCCTACCCCGCTTCCCCCCACTCACCCACAGCGTCACACCACAGTAGGATTGGTTCCGGTAGGATGTGACATCGGGGTAAAGGTCACAGTATTGACTATAAATTGTTACATTGTATTCATGCATATAGTAGTTGACAAAAGCTTGAGGACGAGCTGAAACATGCACTGTTATAATATATATTGCTGTACCAATATGATAATAAAGTAAGCTAACACTACTTTGTGTGCCGGGCCTTTCCTGTCTTCTTTATATTTTGCAACTACCGGTAGCAGGCACAAAGGCTGTTTTGCTATTCCCTCATAGGAAGCCCACCTGGTCCCCATGTATAACAGAGGGCAGGGTGGCACCCAACCGAATAGCCAGGAGTTTTGAGTAAAGTTTTACATCTATATTAATTAAAAATATAGGATGGTAGCTGAGGCACACCATATGATCTTTCATGGGTTTAGGGATAACAGATATGGAGGCCATAAGGAACTGGCGGGTAAAGCGAAGAAAGCCAGGGTGAGTCATTTCTGCTATGTATGCATTGATTTTGGCCTGAACTTGTGCATTGGTTCTGGATGTTATAAAGTTCCTGATAACAGAAGCTTAAAATATCAGAGATTGTGGTAGGGTCGTGAACCACTTGTCCCCCACCTATACTGTATTTTTGGCATGTTCAAAAAAGAACCGCTTGTTCCTGTCCCTATACCCAGGGGCGCACCTGCCATGAGGCGAGTTGAGCCTCTCGCCTAAGGCGGCACGCCTCGTGATTGACGAGGGGGCGGCACCGTGCTCCAACTCCCCGCCGGCCGGCATCTAGTTCCCCAATGGCGCAGGCACCGTGCGCGCGACCGCCGCCTGCATACAACTACTGCCCACCGGACGGGACTGCATTGCAGCCCTCCGTCTGGCACCTTGCTCCCCGCCGACACCGTGTGCCCGTCTCCCGCTGCCGCCGGCACCGTGCATACGGGCCACTAGCACTCCAGTGCTCCGTCCAGCACTGTGCCCCCAGCCGGCCGACACTCCTGCCCTCCGCACACCTCCACTCCCGCCGCTCCCCCACCCCGCCGTTCTCGGCTCCGAAAGTTGTCGGCTCTCTCCCCCACCAACCCGGCCGCACGACTCACCTGTCCGATGGTAAGTACGTAGCTATTATATCTTAAGATATACACTCACCTGTATACATGTTTATACTGTATGGTGAGTGTGTGTATGTTTACTGTATGTGTGTGGTGAGTGTGTGGGTATATGCATGCTATATGAGTGTACTGTATATGCTGCATACACTCACTGGCCACTTTATAAGGTACACCCTGATAGTAACGGGTTGGACCCCTTTTTGCCTTCAGAACTGCCTCAATTCTTCGTGGCATAGATTCAACAAGGTGCTGGGAGCATTCCTCAGAGATTTTGGTCTCACATCACACAGTTGCTGCAGATTTGTCAGCTGCACATCCCTGATGCGAATCTCCCGTTCCACCACATCCCAAAGATGCTCTATTGGATTGAGATCTGGTGACTGTGGAGGCCATTTGAGTACAGTGAACTCATTGTCACGTTCAAGAAACCAGTCTGAGATGATTCCAGCTTTATGACATGGCGCATTATCCTGCTGAAAGTAGCCATCAGATGTTGGGTACATTGTGGTCATAAAGGGATGGACATGGTCAGCAACAATACTCAGGTAGGCTGTGGTGTTGCAACAATGCTCAGTTGGTACCAAGGGGCCCAAAAGTGCCAAGAAAATATTCCCCACACCATGACACCACCACCACCAGCCTGAACCATTGATACAAGGCAGGATGGATCCATGCTTTTATTTTGTGACGCCAAATTCTGACCCTACCATCCAAATGTCGCAGCAGAAATCGAGGTGTGGTCTTTTGCTGCTGTAGCCCATCTGCCTCAAAGTTCGATGTACTGTGCGTTCAGAGATGCTCTTCTTCCTACCTTGGTTGTAACGAGTGGCGATTTGAGTCACTGTTGCCTTTCTATCAGCTCGAACCAGTCTGCCCATTCTCCTCTGACCTCTGGCATCAACAAGGCATTTCCGCCCACAGAACTGCCGCTCACTGGATGTTTTTTCTTTTTCGGACCATTCTCTGTAAACCCTAGAGATGGTTGTGCGTGAAAATCCCAGTAGATCAGCAGTTTCTGAAATACTCAGACCAGCCCTTCTGGCACCAACAACCATGCCACGTCCAAAGGAACTCAAATCACCCTTTTTCCCCATACTGATGCTCGATTTGAACTGCAGGAGATTGTCTTGACCATGTCTACATGCCTAAATGCACGCCATGTGATTGGCTGATTAAAAATTAAGTGTTAACGAGCAGTTGGACAGGTGTACCTAATAAAGTGGCCGGTGAGTGTATATGCTATATATGTGTGCATGCTGTATGAGTGTGTATACTGTCTGTATATTTATATATATATATATATGTATTATATGTTATATGGCGGCACGCTGTATTAAATATAAAATACACACAGAATGCCACCATATAGCATATAATACACACAGCGTGCCGCCACATAGTATATAATACGCACATTGTGCCTCCATCAGTAAAGTTGTTATTAGCACAACCACATAAGAGGGGTTATGTACACGTGGAATATGGCGGCACGCTGTATGTATTATATGGTATGCGGCATCACGCTGTATGTATTATATGATATATGGCAGCACGCTGTATCTATTATATGGTATATGGCGGCACTCTGTATGTAATATATGGTATATGGCGGCATGCTGTATGTATTATATGGTACATGGAGGCAGGCTGTATGTATTGTATGTATTATATGGCAGCACACTGTATGTATTATATGGCATATGGCAGCACGCTGTATGTATTTTATGGTATAAGGCAGCAGGCTGTATGAATTGTATGGAATATGGGGGCATGTTGTATGTATAATATGGTACATGGAGGCACGCTCTATGTATTGTATGGTATATGGCGGCACGTTGTATATATTATATGGAATATGGTGGCACGGTGTATTTATTATATGGTATATTGGGGCATGCTGTTTGTATTATATGGAATATGGCGGCACCCTGATTGTATTATATGATATATGGCGGCACGCTGTATGTATTATATGGTATATGGCGGCCCACTGTATGTAATATATGGAATATAGCAGCACGCTGTATGTATTATATGGTATATGGCGGCACGCCATATGGCGGCACGTTTAGGGGGTTAATAGCCGCGTTCGGTGCAAGCACTGACCGCGGTTATTAGCGGTGGGGGTTTTGTGCAAAATGCAAAAACCCCCACCTCTGTATGAAGAGGACTCAGCCCGTGAGCCCTCTTCATACATCCCTTATACCTCTGCGCCGTAGAGCTACGGCGCAGAGCGTTAAGGGGTTAAACTCCAATTGTCACTGGGGCCAAATTTTTTTTGTCTGGATCTACAATTATAAAATATACAGTTTCGATTTACATACCAATTCAACTTAAGAACAAATCTTGTACGTAACCCGGGGACTGCCTGTATTGCGGCACGCTTTATGTATTATATAGTATATTGCAGTACGCTGTATGTATTACATGGTACATTGCGGCACACTGTATGTATTATATGGTACATGTGGGCACGCTATATCTATTGTTTGTCACATGGAGGCACGCTGTATGTATTATATGGTACATGGCGGCACACTGTATGTATTATATGGTATATAGTGGCATGCTGTATGTATTATATGATATATGGCGGCACACTGTATGTATTACATGAAACACAATGTCCAGCTCCACGATACAGAAATCCTCTTACGTTTTTTTTGTAGAAAAAATATTCTTTATTGTCTACTTCTTAAAACCGCATGGAGTCATCACGACATACCCCAAACTTCAAACCAATTAAAAAAAATTCCTTTTGGTGAGGATAACGTGTAGCACTGTATGTATCAGTATTTTGCCTGGTTAAGGCGGCAGAGAGGAACCAAAGGAGGTGAGCAAGAAGCGCTGAAATTATTTCCTATGTGAACAAAAGGTTGACGGTATATTTAGTCGATAACACAGCATGGTGGCGACATAGTGACCAAGTTCCATAACGTATTTGGTGAAACACACGAACAATTAGCCTGACACAGCTTGTTTGCTAAGTGGACAACTTGTGGAGGCAGCCATGAAGACGACTTCCATGATTAAGAGCGACAGTATGGGGCATCCATATTGCGCTGCTATGATTGAAACTCCAGGTCTCCAGCATGGCGGCGACAGATGGGCCGAGTTCCATTATGTATCTGGTGAAACACCCGAAAATTCTGCCTGACACAGCTCGTTTGATAAGGGGATGATGTGCTGTATTTCCTCTCGCGCTTCAGCGTCTGGGTTATAGACAGTTGAACGTTGCGCATGGAGACATTGGTGGATGCTGTGGAGGATCGTGGAGGCGAAATGGACATGAAACAGCAGGGGCAGCATGCATGGATGTCTCTGAGGCTACTTAATCGTACCATTATGCCAAACTTATGGGCAACAGCATGGCGATGACAGAGTGACCGAATGAGGCGAGATAGCATCTAAAACACCCAATAATTGACCCTGACACTATAGAGGACGGCATGCAGAGACAGAGGCAGCGGCAGGCTAGAGAGTGGCATGGCGACATACCCCAAATGGACTCAGTCTTCAAACCAATTAAAAAAATTCCTTTTGGCGATGATAACGTGTAGCACTGTATGTATCAGTATTTTAAATACCTATGAATCAGAGCACCAAAATACTTCTGCAAAAACCTATCAACCTATGAGAATATACTACCTATATGTAGGAAAATGCACTTATAAACCAAACACTCAAAACAGTCTTTGAGGGTACAAAAACAACAATATTTTTTATTATTCAATTCTTAAACTAAAAAATCACAGACTACACAGGGACAGTTTAAAATCATTTAAAAAACATACATACACAAAATCTTAAACAGGTGGACATGTGGCCGAGGGAATCAAAATAAGTATAGCACACAAATGGTCAATCTGTGTGTGAAGTGTGAAAAGCCTAATATTGTATAATCACAGCTAGCAAAACAACGTATTGTAACTTAATAGTACAAATGTGTAAACATCATTTGTAAACATCATTTGTAAACATCACTTGTAAACATCACTTGTAAACATCACTTGTAAACATCTACACAGGATACCAGCTAGCAAAGCATATATTACAACTTAGTATTATCAAAGAGTAAACAGAACTATATAGGCATACACACCCGGCTGCATCATGGAACCAAGTCAACGGCAGCCTCCAGATAAGGATGTTAATTAGTATATCCCGGTCCACATGGCCACCAAAACCCCGACGCGTGTTTCGCCTCTTCTTCAAGGGGTGATGATGAAGAGGCGAAACGCGCGTCGGGGTTTTGGTGGCCATGTGGACCGGGATATACTAATTAACATCCTTATCTGGAGGCTGCCGTTGACTTGGTTCCATGATGCAGCCGGGTGTGTATGCCTATATAGTTCTGTTTACTCTTTGATAATACTAAGTTGTAATATATGCTTTGCTAGCTGGTATCCTGTGTAGATGTTTACAAATGATGTTTACAAGTGATGTTTACAAATGATGTTTACAAATGATGTTTACACATTTGTACTATTAAGTTACAATACGTTGTTTTGCTAGCTGTGATTATACAATATTAGGCTTTTCACACTTCACACACAGATTGACCATTTGTGTGCTATACTTATTTTGATTCCCTCGGCCACATGTCCACCTGTTTAAGATTTTGTGTATGTATGTTTTTTAAATGATTTTAAACTGTCCCTGTGTAGTCTGTGATTTTTTAGTTTAAGTTGGTTTATAAGTAGAGATGAGCGAGCACTAAAATGCTCGGGTACTCGTTATTCGAGACGAACTTTTCCCGATGCTCGAGTGCTCGTTTCGAGTAACGAGCCCCATTGAAGTCAATGGGAGACTCGAGCATTTTTCAAGGGGACCAAGGCTCTGCACAGGGAAGCTTGGCCAAACACCTGGGAACCTCAGAAAAGGATGGAAACACCACGGAAATGGACAGGAAACAGCAGGGGCAGCATGCATGGATGCCTCTGAGGCTGCTTAATCGCACCATTATGCCAAAATTATGGGCAACAG
Source organism: Engystomops pustulosus (assembly GCF_040894005.1). NCBI lineage: Eukaryota > Metazoa > Chordata > Amphibia > Anura > Leptodactylidae > Engystomops > Engystomops pustulosus. Next base: position 111,060,996 of record NC_092416.1, on the reverse strand, counting down.
CATGGCCATGACAGAGTGACAGAATGAAGCTAGATAGCATCTAAAACATCCAATAATTGACCCTGACACTATAGGGGACGGCACGCAGAGGCAGCGGCAGCAGCGGCAGGCTAGAGAGTGGCATGGCGACATACCCTAAATGGACTCAGGCTTCAAACCAATGGGTGGCAGAGAGGAACCAAAGGAGGTGAGCAAGAAGCGCTCAAATAATATCGGTACATGATAAATGTTTGCCAGTATATTTTGTGGATTACACAGCAGGGTGGCGACAAAGTTAACATGGAAGCCATGAAAACAATCCAAAATTCTGCCTGACACAGCTCGTTTGATAAGGGGACCATGTATGGAGGCAGTGAACTAGTAGTAGATTAAAGGTGCTGCAGTTAAAACTATGTTAGTTGGATCTTGGCATGGAGCTGGCGCTCCGCTGCCAGGCGAGCTTTCGCCAATCCAAGCCCCTGTCTCTAGGCTACTCCCCAAACAGCACTTCTAAGAACCTTTTGTATAAGATCAAGTGTAGTAGCGTTCTTATAAGTTTGGGATATGGCGGGTGAGGGGAATGTAAACATCTGCGCAAGAAGCGCTGAAATAATATCCGTAAATGAAAAAAGTTTTCCAGTATATTTTGTGGCTTACACAGCACGGTGGCGACAAAGTTAACAAGTTTGATGTGGAATGCCCTGTAATAGCTCTTGGGCGGTGTGCCTTTTATCACCTAGGCTCAGCAGTTTGAGCACCGCCTGCTGTCGCTTAGCGACGGCACTGCTGCTGTGCCTAGAGCTACCGACTGATGGCGCCATGCCCACGGATGGTAATTCGGAGGAGGAGGAGGTGGAGGAGGAGGAGGCATAGTAGGCCTGAAACACCTGGACCGAGGTAGGCCCCGCAATCCTCTGCGTCGGCAGTATATGACCAGCCCCAGGGTCAGACTCGGTCCCAGCCTGCACCAAGTTAAGTGTAGTAGCGTTCTTATAAGTTTGGAATATGGCGGGTGAGGGGAATGTAAACAGATGCGTAAGAAGCGCTGAAATAATATCCGTAAATGGTAAAAGTTTGCCAGTATATTTTGAGGATTACACAGCAGGGTGGCGACAAAGTTAACAAGTTTGTTGTGGAAGCCATGAAAACAACCCAAAATTCTGCCTGACACAGCACGTTTGATAAGGCGGCCATGTATGGAGGCAGTGAACTAGTAGTAGATTAAAAGTGCTGCAGTTAAAACTATGTTAGTTGGTTCTTGGCATGGAGCTGGCGCTCCGCTGCCAGGCGAGCTTTCGCCAATCCAAGCCCCTGTCTCTAGGCTACTCCCCAAACAGCACTTCTAAGAACCTTTTGTATAAGATCAAGTGTAGTAGCGTTCTTATAAGTTTAGGATATGGCGGGTGAGGGGAATGTAAACAGATGCGCAAGAAGCGCTGAAATAATATCCGTAAATGGTAAAAGTTTGCCAGTGTATTTTGTGGATAACACAGCAGGGTGGCGACAAAGTTTACAACTTTGATGTGGAATCCATGAAAACAACCCAAATTTCGGCCTGACACACCTCGTTTGATAAAGGGATGATGTATGGAGGCAGCTATATGGACGACTTTTGGAGGTAGCAATGGAGACAACGTGTGGAGGCTGCTATGGAGACAATTCAATTTGGATAGTGCCTGTATGTGGCAGTCCAAAAAAGTTTTCAAACCAGAGGAGCAGGTAGGTGGCCCTCCAGAAAAATGGAATAGATTGAGTGCCTGTATGTGGCAGTCCAAAAAAGTTTTCAAATCAGAGGAGCAGGTAGGTGGCCCTCCAGAAAAATGGAATAGATTGAGTGCCTGTATGTGGCAGTCCAAAAAAGTTTTCAAACCAGAGGAGCAGGTAGGTGGCCCTCCATAAAAATGGAATAGATTGAGTGCCTGTATGTGGCAGTCCAGAAAAGTTTTCAAACCAGAGGAGCAGGTAGGTGGCCCTCCAGAAAAATGGAATAGATTGAGTGCCTGTATGTGGCACTCCCAAAAATTGTTTAAAACAGAGGACCGGGTCGGTGGCCCTCCACAAAAATTAAATGCATAAAGTACTATAGCTAGAGCCAGTGGGCCCTGTCAAAAAATAGCCAGTTTCCTCTGCTTTACTGTACAAAGAGGAGGAGAAGGAGGAAAATGAGGAGGAGGAGGAGTGGATAAATTATTCAGGTTGAGCTTCCTTCACCTGGTGGAGATTGGAAATTAGGAGAAATCCAGGCTTTATTCATCTTGATAAGCGTCAGCCTGTCAGCGCTGTCAGTCGACAGGCGTGTACGCTTATCGGTGATGATGCCACCAGCTGCACTGAAAACCCGCTCGGACAAGACGCTAGCGGCAGGGCAGGCAAGAACCTCCAAGGCGTACAGCGCCAGTTCGTGCCACATGTCCAGCCAGTAATCGGTGCTGGAATAAATTCTTTGAACGCGAGGGTCACGGGATAGGCAGCCTAGCATGAAATCTGCCATATGCGCCAGAGTACCAACGCGTAAGAATTCACTCCCCTCACTGGCCTGACTGTCCATTTCCTCCTCCTCCAACTCCTCCAACTCCTCTTCTTCTGCCCATACACGCTCAACAGTGAAGGACTCAACAATGGTCCCCTCTTGTGTCTCGCCAACATTCTCCTCCTCTTCCTCCTCATCCTCCTCCACCTCCACCTCCTCCGATATGCGCTGAGAAACAGACCTAAGGGTGCTTTGGCTATCAACAAGGGAATCTTCTTCCCCCGTCTCTTGTGAGGAGCGCAAAGCTTCCGACTTCATGCTGACCAGAGAGTTTTTCAACAGGCCAAGCAGCGGGATGGTGAGGCTGATGATGGCGGCATCGCCACTGACCATCTGTGTTGACTCCTCAAAGTTACTCAGCACCTGACAGATATCAGACATCCACGTCCACTCCTCATTGTAGACTTGAGGAAGCTGACTGACCTGACTACCAGTTCTGGTGGAAGTTGACATCTGGCAGTCTACAATCGCTCGGCGCTGCTGGTAAACTCTGGATAACATGGTCAGTGTTGAATTCCACCTCGTGGGCACGTCGCACAACAGTCGGTGAGCGGGCAGTTGGAGGCGGCGCTGCGCTGCCCTGAGAGTGGCAGCATCTGTGCTGGACTTCCTGAAATGCGCACAGATGCGGCGCACCTTCGTGAGCAAATCAGACAGATTGGGGTATGTCTTGAGGAAACGCTGAACTATCAGATTTAACACATGGGCCAGGCATGGCACATGTGTCAGTCTGCCGAGTTGCAGAGCCGCCACCAGGTTACGGCCGTTGTCACACACAACCATGCCTGGCTAAAGGTTCAGCGGTGCCAGCCACAGATCAGTCTGCGCCGTGATGCCCTGTAATAGTTCTTGGGCGGTGGGCCTTTTATCGCCTAGGCTCAGCAGTTTGAGCACCGCCTGCTGTCGCTTAGCGACGGCACTGCTGCTGTGCCTAGAGCTACCGACTGATGGCGCCATGCCCACGGATGGTCGTTCGGAGGAGGAGGTGGAGGAGGGGTGGGAGGAGGAGGAGGCATAGTAGGCCTGAAACACCTGGACCGAGGTAGGCCCCGCAATCCTCGGCGTCGGCAGTATATGACCAGCCGCAGGGTCAGACTCGGTCCCAGCCTCCACCAAGTTAACCCAATGTGCCGTCAGTGATATATAGTGGCCCTGCCCGGCAGCACTCGTCCACGTGTCCGTGGTCAGGTGGACCTTGTCAGAAACGGCGTTGGTCAGGGCACGGATTATGTTGTCTGACACGTGCTGGTGCAGGGCTGGGACGGCACATCGGGAAAAGTAGTGGCGACTGGGGACCGAATACCGAGGGGCGGCTGCCGCCATGAGGCTGCGAAAGGCCTCGGTCTCTACTAGCCTATAGGGCAGCATCTCCAGGCTTAGCAATCTGGAGATGTGCACATTAAGGGCTTGGGCGTGCGGGTGGGTTGCACTATATTTGCGTTTCCGCTCCAGCGTCTGGGATATGGAGAGCTGAACGCTGGTGGATGCTGTGGAGGATCGTGGAGGCGACGATGGGGTTTTTGTGGCAGGGTCCTGGGCAGGGGGCTGACTATCAGCTGACACAGGGGAAGGAGCAGTGGTGTGCACGGCCGGAGGTGAACGCGCTTGTTGCCACTGAGTGGGGTGTTTAGCATTCATATGCCTGCACATACTGGTGGTAGTTAAGCTATTAGTGGTGGAACCCCTGCTGATCCTGGTTTGGCAAATGTGGCACACCACAGTCCGTTGGTCATCCGGTGTTTCCTTAAAGAACCTCCAGACTTCTGAAAATCTAGCCCTCGCCGCAGGAGCCCTCGCCACGGGAGCTTCACTAGTTGACACATTTGGCGCTGATGCACCAGCTCTGGCCCTGCCTCTCCGTCTGGCCCCACCACTGCCTCTTCCAACCTGTTCTGGTCGAGGACTCTCCTCCGTCTCAGAAGCACTGTGTTCACCCGGCCTCTCAACCCAGCTTGGGTCTGTCACCTCATCATCCTCCGATCCCTCAGTCTGCTCCCCCCTCGGACTTCCTGCCCTGACAACAACTTCCCCACTGTCTGACAACCGTGTCTCCTCATCATCGGACACCTCTTTACACACTTCTTCCAGTACGTCAACAAGGTCATCATCACCCACAGACTGCGACTGGTGGAAAACCTGGGCATCGGAAAATTGCTCATCAGCAACCGGACAAGTGGTTTGTGACTGTGGGAAGGGTCCAGAAAACAGTTCCTCAGAGTATGCCGGTTCAAATGGCAAATTTTGCTGGGAGGGGGCAGACTGGGGGGGAGGAGGCTGAGGTGCAGGAGCTGGAGGAGTGCCGATTTCGGTGACATGGGTGGACTGCATGGAAGACTGACTGGTGGACAAATTGCTCGAAGCATTGTCGGCAATCCACGACATCACCTGTTCGCACTGTTCTGGCCTCAACAGTGCTCTACCACGAGTCCCAGTAACTTCAGACATGAACCTAGGGAGTGTAGCTCTGCGGCGTTCCCCTGCTCCCTCATAAGCAGGTGGTGTCTCAACCCGCCCAGGACCACGGCCTCTGACCCCTGCAGTAGTTTGACGCCCACGTCCCCGCCCTCGTCCTCTACCCCTAGCCCTCGGGTTAAACATTTTGAAAATGAAAACTTTTTTTTGTGTTTTTTTTTTTTGTGTGTTTTTTAGTTTTTAAAACCAAACGATGCTATCCTATTGCTATGGCTATTTTCTAGCCAAGTATGAAAGCACACTGCTATGCCAGATGAGATGACGCTGAGTTATGAAAAAAATAAACGTAAAATAAAAAAGGAAATGGCAGACTGTGCCTAATTGAAATCCAACCCCGGGCCCTAATAAATTTTCCCACTTCGGTCTTTGCGATGGATATGTGCGTCACTAAGCGCAAAACACAGTGGTCGCAAGTCTCACTCCAAATTGCTCACAATTTGCTAGTAGATGCACTGCAGCAACTACAGCCACCAGCAGATCAACCAGAAATCAAATATATATAACGCTACTGTAGGCGTAAGTAAGCCGTTTGGATTCTCCTATGGCTATTTTCTAGCCAAGTATTAAAGCACACTACTATGCCAGATGAGATGACGCTGAGTTATGAAAAAAATAAACGTAAAATAAAAAAGGAAATGGCAGACTGTGCCTAATTGAAATCCAACCCCGGGCCCTAATAAATTTTCCCACTTCAGTCTTTGCGATGGATATCTGCGTCACTAAGCGCAAAACACAGTGGTCGCAAGTCTCACTCCAAATTGCTCACAATTTGCTAGTAGATGCACTGCAGCAACTACAGCCACCAGCAGATCAACCAGAAATCAAATATATATAACGCTACTGTAGGCGTAAGTAAGCCGTTTGGATTCTCCTATGGCTATTTTCTAGCCAAGTATTAAAGCACACTACTATGCCAGATGAGATGACGCTGAGTTATGAAAAAAATAAACGTAAAATAAAAAAGGAAATGGCAGACTGTGCCTAATTGAAATACAACCCCGGGCCCTAATAAATTTTCCCACTTCGGTCTTTGCGATGGATATGTGCGTCACTAAGCGCAAAACACAGTGGTCGCAAGTCTCACTCCAAATTGCTCACAATTTGCTAGTAGATGCACTGCAGCAACTACAGCCACCAGCAGATCAACCAGAAATCAAATATATATAACGCTACTGTAGGCGTAAGTAAGCCGTTTGGATTCTCCTATGGCTATTTTCTAGCCAAGTATTAAAGCACACTACTATGCAAGATGAAATGACACTGAGTTATTAAAAAAATAAACGTAAAATAAAAAGAAACTGGCAGACTGTGCCTAATTGAAATCAAACCCCTAATAAATTTTCCCACTTTGGTGTTTGAGGTGGATATGTGTGTCACTAAGAGCTAAACACAACGGTAGCAAGTCCCCCTGCTAATTCCTCACAATTTGGTACTAGCTGCACTACTAGTGCCAGCAAGCCCAGCCACAAGCAAATAAAAAAAAAAAGTATAACGTTATTGTAGCCCTAAGAAGGGCTGTTGGGTTGTTGTAGAATCACTCCTGCCTAACAGTAAGCTAATAGAACAACCTAACGCTTTCCCTGACCAGCAGCAGCTCTCTCCCTAGCGGCATCCAGACAGAGAATGATCCGAGCAGCGCGGGCAGCGGCTAGTCTATCCCAGGGTCACCTGATCTGGCCAGCCAACCACTGCTATCGACGTGTAAGGGTACCACGTCATGCTGGGTGGAGTGCAGAGTCTCCTGGCTTGTGATTGGCTCTGCTTCTGGCCGCCAAAAAGCGAAACGGCGGGAGCTGCCATTTTCTCGAGCGGGCGAAATACTCGTCCGAGCAACGAGCAGTTACGAGTACGCTAATGCTCGATCGAGCATCAAGCTCGGAAGAGTATGTTCGCTCATCTCTATTTATAAGTGCATTTTCCTACATATAGGTAGTATATGTATCAGTATTTTGCCTGGTTAAGACGCAGAGAGGAACCAAAGGAGGTGAGCAAGAAGCGCTGAAATGATTTCCTATGTGAACAAAAGGTTGACCGTATATTTAGTCGATAACACAGCATGATGGCAACATAGTGACCAAGTTCCATAACGTATATGGTGAAACACCCGAAAAATTAGCCTGACACAGCTTGTTTGCTAAGGGGACGACATGTGGAGGCAGCCATGGAGACGACTTCCATGATTAAGAGTGACAGTATGAGGCATCCATATTGCGCTGCTATGATTGAAACTTCAGGTCTCCAGCATGGCGGCAACAGATGGGCCAAGTTCCATTATGTATCTGGTGAAACACCCGAAAATTCTGCCTATGGAGACAAAAAAATTTGGATAGGGCCTGTATGTGGCAGTCCAAAAAAGTTTTCAAACCAAAGAAGCAGGTAGGTGGCCCCCCAGAAAAAAGAAATAGATTGAGTGCCTGTATGTGGCAGTCCAAAAAAGTTTTCAAACCAGAGGAGCGGGTAGGTGGCCCTCCAGAAAAATTAAATACATAGAGTACCTGTATGTGGCACTCCCAAAAATTGTTTAAAATAGAGGACCGGCTAGGTGGCCCTCCAGAAAAATTAAATACATAGAGTACTATAGCTAGAGCCAGTTGGCCCTGGCAAAAAATAGCCAGTTTCCTCTGCTTTAGTGTACAAAGAGGAGGAGAATGAGGAGGAGGAGTGCATACATTATTCAGGTTGAGCTGCTTTTACCTGGTGGAGAATGGAAATCCTGAGAAATCCAGGCTTTATTTATCTTGAAAAGCGTCAGCCTGTCAGTCGACAGGCGTGTACGCTTATCAGTGATGATGCCACCAGCTGCACTGAAAACGCACTCTGACAACACGCTAGCGGCAGGGTAGGCAAGAACCTCCAATGTGTACAGCGCCTGTTCGGGCCACATGTCCAGCTTTGAAACCCAGTAGTTGTAGGGAGCTGTGTGATCATTTAGGATGATGGTATGGTTAGCTACGTACTCCCTCACCATCTTTCTGTAAAGATCAGCCCTACTCTGCCGAGACTGGGGACAGGTGACAGAGTCTTGCTGGGGTGACATAAAACTGGCAAAGGCCTTGTAAAGAGTACCCCTGCCAGTGCTGGACAAGCTTCCTGCTCGCCTACTCTCCCTCTCTACTTGTCCCGCAGAAGTATGCCCTCTGCCGCTAGCGCTGTCAGAAGGGAAATACTGTTTCAGCTTGTGCACCAGGGCCTGCTGGTATTCATGCATTCTCAGCGTCCTTTCCTCTACAGGGATGAGAGTGGAAAGATATTGCTTGTACAGTGGGTCCAGGAGAGTGAATACCCAGTAATCGGTGCTGGAATAAATTATTTGAATGCGAGGGTCACGGGATAGGCAGCCTAGCATAAAATCTGCCATATGCACCAGAGTCCCAACGTGCAAGAATTCACTCCCCTCACTGGCCTGACTCTCCATTTCCTCCTCCTCCTCCTCCAACTCCTCTTCTTCTGCCCATACATGCTGTTCAGTGAAGGACTGAGCAATACTCCCCTCTTCTGTCTCGCCAACATTCTCCTCCTCTTCCTCCTCATCCTCCACCACCTCCTCCGATATGCGCTGAGAAACAACCCTGAGGGTGCTTTGGCTTTCAACAAGGGAATCTTCTTCCCCCATCTCTTGTGAGGAGCGCAAAGCTTCCAACTTCATGCTGACCACAGAGTTTTTCAACAGGCCAAGCAGCGGGATGGTGAGGCTGATGATGGCGGCATCGCCACTGACCGTCTGTGTTGACTCCTCAAAGTTACTCAGCACCTGACAGGTATCAGACATCCATGTCCACTCCTCATTGTAGACTTGAGGAAGCTGACTGACCTGACTACCAGTTCTGGTTGAAGTTGACATCTGGAAGTGTACAATCGCTCTGCACTGCTGGTAAAGTCTGGATAACATGGTTAATGTTGAATTCCACCTCGTGAGCACGTCGCACAACAGTCGGTGAGATGGAAGTTGGAGGCGGCGCTGCGCTGCCCTGAGAGTGGCAGCATCTGTACTGGACTTCCTGAAATGTGCACAGATGCGACGCACCTTCGTGAGCAAATCCGACAGATTGGGGTATGTCTTGAGGAACCGCTAAACTATGAGATTTAACACATGGGCCAGGCATGGCACGTGTCAGTCTGACGAGTTGCAGAGCCACCACCAGGTTACGGCCGTTGTCACACACAACCATGCCTGGGTTCAGGTTCAGCGGTGCCAGCCACAGATCAGTCTGCGCCGTGATGTCCTGTAATAGCTCTTGGGCGGTGTGCCTTTTATTGCCTAGGCTCAGCAGTTTGAGCACCGCCTGCTGTCGCTTAGCAACAGCACTATTGCTGTGCCTAGAGCTACCGACTGATGGCGCCATGCCCACGGATGGTAATTCGGAGGAAGAGGTGGAGGAGCGGTGGGAGAAGGAGGAGGCATAGTAGGCCTGAGAGACCTGGACCAAGGTAGGCCCCGCAATCCTTGGCGCTGGCAGTTTATGAGCAGCCCCAGGGTCAGACTCGGTCCCAGCCTCCACCAAGTTAACCCAATGTGCCGTCAGCGATATATAGTGGGTGATGTTGTCTGACACGTGCTGGTGCCGGGCTTGGACTGCACATCGGGAAAAGTAGTGGTGGCTGGGGACAGAATACCAAGGGGCGGCCGCCGCCATGAGGTTGCGAAAGACCTTGGTCTCTACCAGCCTATAGGGCAGCATCTCCAGGCTGAGTAATTTGGAGATGTGGACGTTGAGGGCTTGGGCGTGTGGGTGGGTTGCACTGTAAGGACCGAGCACTTTCTTGTTTTTTTCATTTTTATGTTTCGCTCCCAACCTTCAAAAATCTATATATTTTTTATTTTTACACATAAAGAGCTCTGTGATGGCTTGTTTTCTGTGTAAAAAAATTGCACTTCATAGTGATGGTATTGAATATTCCATGCCATGTACTGGGAAGCGGGAAAAAAATTCCAGATGCTGTGAAAATGGTGAAAAACTGCATTTGCAACGTTTTCTTGTGGGCTTGGATTTCACAGCTTTCACTGGACGCCCCAAATGACATGTCTACTTTATTCTTTGGGTTTATACGATTACATGAATGCCAAATTTGTATAGGTGGGCAGTCCCGAACCTGTTAATATTTCTCTCTGTACTGGGAAGGGGGTCTGATCACTGGTGCAGGTCTCCAGAAAGCTAGAGATCCACTGCCCAATGTCTGCCATACAAACTGCATCGTTACTGCAAATTATCATTTACGTGCCATACCTAGGGGGTAGAGAATGAGCTAGGTATGTTCAAGGTTACGGAGATTGGGGCTTGGTCTGACCATAGTGCCAGGGTGATTGAGGCCGTAAGCTGCCAGGCCAGGGCATGGTGATTCAGCCAGAGCATATAGATTTGGCTGTAACACTGATGGGCAGGGGTGTAATAGGAATAGTCCCATCTTTGTGGATTGAGACTACCATACATCCGCTAGTCGCGAGTTGTCTATAGCTCACCGTAGGGAACGCATCTGGGAGGGGGCTATAGGAGGTCTGGGGGATGAACAGTCCGAGGGCAGTTCCATAATGGAGTTAAAGTTGCCCCCAAGTACAATTATCCCCTCTGTAAAGTCACGCAGTTTGAAAAGGACAAAGCGGCAGGCTGCAACCTGTCCTTTGTTGGAGAGGTAGAGGTATGCAAAGGTGATCAGGTGCCCCCACAGCCTCACTTTAAAAAAGACATAGCATCCCTTCGGGATCAGTTTTAGTATCCAGTATCCAATAACTCATGGGCCATCCTCCTGTGGATAACAATGGAGGCCCCTGTGGATTTAGATATAGGTTTTGTGCTGTGAAACCAGGACGTGTATGTGCATTTGGTATAATATCTGGTTACATTAAGAGAGTAGCATGTTATGGAAACCATAGGGAAAACAATGAGGGATGGGGCTAGACACAAAGAGGGTAGGTGATGCCAGGAACGAGTATGGAAAACAAGAACTTAACGGACACTACAGACACAGTCGGGTACTACGTAACTCCAAGCAGTGGAAACCCTGGTGGGGTCACGGACCAGAAAGGTCTAACCACCTCTGACCAGCAAAGCCAGAAGCACCCCAACAGGAAACAAGCTTTCTGTGAAGGGGGTTACCCTCCAGTCCCTCCCCCATCACCACCATAAATTAAATGTAAACCTGAATATGTAATATAAATTGTATGCATGGGAACAAGAACGACACATTATGTTTGAGCTAATATCACAGACAAAACTATGTAAGAAAATTAACAGGTAATCATATGAACTTATGTAAACTATAACCTTTTTGTGATTTCCCCCTCCCACCTTCCTTCCAATGTCATCATAACCACTTGTTCAACATAACACCCATAATTGGGCCACTACAGGTCCGTGAAGGAAATTTTTGGCTTACCAGAGGATCCGATTCTAACTTGAAGGTCTATGCACCAGTGGGGGGTATACAAATTTATCACAGAACTTTTCAATCAGTCGCCCCAGGTCGTGGGCCTCACTCCGGTGGGGCGACCCCTCTACCATGGCGTATCCTATTTAACCCGCGTGGTCCTCTTTGTGGGAGTGGTGGGAGACCCCATCTACCTCCCTGAGGGAGTGTGAGGAGGGATGGCCAATCCTGTATTTCAACTGCGGGTAATGCAATGTCTCTGGTAAGAGCTGGAAGGTCATCTGGGTGATGAAGAGTGTATGACCTGCCAGGCTGATGGACCTGTAGGCGGAACGGGAAGCCTCATGAGTATTGTAATTGGCCAGTAGAGGGCGCAAGGCTCTGCACTTTTGCAAGGTGAGGCAGGAGAGATCAGGAAGGAGTTAAATAGGATGACCCTGGAGGACCAGTGGGCCTCTTGCCCTCCCAACCCTCATAATGTTATCTTTAAGTTGGTATCTGTGTACCCTGCAGATCAGGTCTCTAGTGATGTATTGGGGGGCACCCCTAGAGACTTTTTAAACAATTGTCGGAGGGTAGAGTCTAGGTGGCGGGGTTCAACGGACTCAGGGAGGCCCCGCACCCTTATGATGTTCCTCCTCCCCAGTTCTCGGCATCATCAATGACATCAGCTAGGTGTTGAAGTTGCATAGAATGCGTAGTTAGGAGCTCCTCCATGACTTGAACCTCAGAACGCAATGTAGCTAATTTCCACTTTGTAAGTCGCTTTCAGCCTTTTCACAAGATTCCATATCGTCCCTGTTTTGGATAGCAGCAATGTGTGTTCGGAGGTTGCTAATGTCGTCCATTTCTCTTGTCAAATAAAGTGCTTCCTGTGAGGGATAGAAATCCCCCAAGGAAAACGTGGTCAGCAGACTAAGCTAGCCCTGGGGGCATGCTCCCTGGAGGGATGGAAGACATCTGGAATGGAGGGGCATGACAAGTCCACATGGGGGAGCCAAGTGAAGGGTGGTATTGTGCTAGGGCCAGCTCTCTGGTTACACGTTGGGCCCCTGCCCCTATAGGAGCCTCTCTCTCTGTGGCCTCTCGGAATAGTGCCCTCTTACGTGTTCTGATGGGAGTGGAGGGTGATGCCTGTCTCCCCCCAAGAGCTGTGGCCCAGCTGCTTGCTGTAGCCCCAGAAGTTGGTGGGGACCAGTCCCTGACCCAGGGCCCACTGGGCTACTCTCTGTGGCGGTCTCTGGGTTGTTCAAGGCACTGTGCTGCTGCGGTCGGTTTCCTGAGAGGGGCTTCCCCCAAGTGCTTAGCCACAGGTGTAGATGCCAGTGGCCGGATGGTAGGAGGCAACCTTGCTGCTAAGGAAGCCGGTGTCTCTGGTCTAGGGAGGGCCGGAGGTGGTGGTGCAGACACCTGTATCTGTGCAGCTGGGAGGTCATGTTCCGCCCACTGCGCCACAGGTGGCCACCTTGGCTGTGTCCGTAGGAGGATCCGGCAGGAAGAATATCTCGATTTCCGGAGTGACAAGTACCATGACCATGGGGAGAGCCTCTTATACATGCTATTCGGTGGTGGTACGATGAGTTGTGTGACTGGAGCGGGAGTACATGGCAAACAAGTCCTCACTACTGCATAACCAGTCCACATCCTAAACATCTTATATTTATTCTATATGATTATGTGGATACCATATGGGGATATTTTTTCTTAGGATGTTACTAAATTTCTCAAAAAAAAACTTATGTGAGGAAAAATCCATCGTTTTTCATCAACGTCTTCGTTTTTGCATCGCCGGAGCTGATTGATGCCTTGTTTTTTTGCAGAACATTTTGATCACTTTCTATTGCATTATTTGCAAGATGAAATACCCTATATATACTTGAGTATAAGCTGACCCGAGCATAAGCCGAGGTCCCAAAAACTGGGAAAACCTATTGACTCAAGTATAAGCCAAGGGTGGGAAATGCATTGGTCTTAGCCTCTCAGTATATAGCCAGCAAGCCCCAGTAGTATACAGGCAGTCCCCTTTAGTATATAGCCAGCCATCCCCCTGTAGTATACAGCCATCCATCCCCCAGTAGTATACAGTCTGCCCTGTATACTATAGCCAGTCAGTCCTCTGTATTGTACAGCCAGCCAGCCGGCTGTAGCATACAGAAAGCCAGCACCCTTTAGTAGCCAGCCAGCCCCCAGTTTGCCCAGCACTTAAAAAAAGAAACTTATATACTCACCTTCGGGTGGTCCCGATGTTTGGTGCGGCTCCCTGATGCTTGGCTTGGCGATCAGAGCATCGCTGGTTCAAGTTCAAGTTTGAAACACTAAACATTATAATAAATAAAAAATAAATAAATAAAAATATAAGCCCCTAAAATGTCACTTTCCCATAAAAACACTAAATAAACTATAAAAAACACAAAACACACAAAAAACCGCCTCATATTTGGTATTGCCACGTCCGTAACAATCTGTATAATAAAACAAAATTGTTACTGGATCTGCACTGTAAACTCTGAAAAAAAACGCAATTAACGTTCCAAAAAAAGATAATTTTTAATAAGTACCTTTAAAAAAATGCTCTAAAAAGTGATAAAAATGTTCACCACTAAAAAGAACAACTCTTCTCACAAAAAAAGAAGCCCCTAACCAGATTTGTCAGCCGAAAAATAAAATAAGTTATGCATATGGAAATATGGCAATGCTAAAATGAACAAGATTCTCTCCAAATTAGTTTTTATTCAGTAAAATTTAATACGATGCACAAAACCCCCACATATTTGGTATCGCTGTGTCCGTAACAATCTGCATAGTAAAACAGAATCATTATTTGATCCAAAAAAAACATAATTCCATGCATTTCTTGAATATTTCGCTCTGGAGTGGCGATACTGTTAAAATTACTCCATATGTTAAACCTACTTCCACCAATTCTATCCTAGAAGCTACCTCATGCCATCCCCCACACATCATTAAAAACATCCCAGTTGGTGAACTAATTACGTTCAAGCGTAATTGTACAAATCCCTCTGATTTTTGCATCACTAGTCATCGAGTACAAGAAGAATTACACAAAAGAGGCTTGTTGCTTCGTAGAGCATCTAACATAGTTAATGATATTTCTAGAACAGATCTTTTACAAGATAGTAAGAGGAAAAATAATAGTCATAATATTACTAAACCTGATGCCCCTGTTACCTTCTCCACTCCTTACAGTGACCAATACCACCAAATTGTAAAGTACTTACCTTTATTACAGACAGACGATTCCATCCCTAAGTCTGCCAGCAATAAGATTCGATTTGTCTCAAAAAAGGCACCCACATTAGGCAATATCTTATCACCTAGCTTGTTTACGTCAAATAATGACATCAAAAAGAACCATTGGCTTTCCATAACAGGTTTTTTTAAATGTGGCCACAACAAATGTACTTGTTGTAATCATGCAACTCCGGCACGGTTTTATCAATCTATGCATACACAACAAAAATATAATATCTTTCTGATGCCAAAAATAAAGACCTAGTCAACGTATCTATGGCATCAAAACATTTTCGTACCATTCATGGTGGTGACTGTAGTTCCTTTTCAAGCATTGGCACAGAAAGGATTTACAGTTCACCGCGTGGAGGAGATCGAAGAAAGAAAATGTTTAAATCGGGAAACGTACTGGATTGTCTGCCTGGAGACTCGGGTTCCCAATGATCTAAACAAATGTCTTGATGTGATTTGCCAAATATGAATTGCAACTAAGTTTTGATACTATGTTGTCAATATGTACTTCTTTTTCTTTACTATATGATGTATAGCCAAGCTCTTATTTTAACAATTTGTGCGACAGTTTGCAATGCAAATAATACAAGTTTTAATGTTTCCGGATCACTCCCACACCTTGGAGCTGATTGGCCCCTAGTGTGGATCTGACCACATTGATGTTTGTATATATAGTTAGTCATTTCATCTTTCGCTAGCCATGAATAAGGATATAGAGTTTATCCGAAACGCGTAGGCGTTTAAGGGAATTCTCCCGCTGTCCATGCCAACCCTTTTATGATGTTATTGGGTAATCTTCAATAAAGCTTCTTCGATTTTACTCATTTGGATTGGAGTTCACTTTTGAGCCGGATTTCCTCCTCCCTTTTTTTCTTGATTGAAGCGCCTTCTGTGAAGCGGGCGATATCCGAACTTGAGTTTACTTCCCCATCAATCCACTGCGTTCCAGGTGAGCTGACAGAACTGTTTCGTTTGTACTTGCCGCTCGGCCTATCCGGCCACATGTCACTGTTCCCCCGGCCACACTTGGCTGTAGGTCCCGGGGAGGAACACTGCCCATGGAAGTAGGAGCTCCTACTTCCAAAGTGATGACGTCAGCGGGAGCAGCCACTCGGCCTATCCGGCCACATGTCACTGTTGCCCGGCCACACTTGGCTGTAGGTCACGGTGAGGAACAGAGCCCATGGAAGTAGGAGCTCCTACTTCCAAAGGGGACGTCAGCGGGAGCAGCCCCTCGGCCTATCTGGCCACATGTCACTGTTCCCCGGCCAGACAGCAGCAAGTCCCGGGGAGGAACATGCCCATGGAAGTAGGAGGTGAGGTGCCGTGCCCGTTGGTGTCTTGTGGCTGCCTATGACGAGCTTTGCCCCGAGAGGCGGCTTTACAGCACACTCTGGCGACGACCGGGAAAACCCCCCTCCCATAGCCGAGCCCATGGAAGTGGGTCCCGGCCTGGAGGTCCAGGGAGCCTCCGGCGCGTCCCTCCACCGTCCGGAGGTGATCTGGAGTGTGAAAATTTTTCAAAGTGTGGTACCTGTCCCGGACCGGCATGACCACCTTCCCGCGGCCGCCCTCGTGGAAGCGTTCCCCGGCCGCGGGGTTGCGGGAGCTCCCGGGGTGGGAAGAGAACCGGGAAAGGGAGTTTTTCCGCTAAGCCGCCGCCGAGGAGGGCTCCACGATCCCGGCGTGATTCCTGCAAGGCACCGGTCCCTAGAGCGACCTCGACAGGGTGGATTTATCCGTGACCAGGGAACCCTGGGCCGGGAGCCACGGGGCGAGAGGGGTTCCATGGAGTGCGGACAGACTAGAAATACCCTCGTCTGCCCACTGGAGGGCGCCCTTCCCAGAGCGGAAGGGACCCCCTTTGCGGGTTTGGAGCTCGAAACCCTACCAGACTTGGTTGTGGGTCCCGAGGAGGAACAATGCCCATGGAAGTAGGAGCTCCTACTTCCAAAGGGGACTTTAGCGGGAGCAGCCGCTCGGCCTATCCGGGAACATGTCACTGTTCCCCGGCCACACTTGGTTGCAGGTCCCGGGGAGAAACAATGCCCATGGAAGTAGGAGCTACTACTTCCGAAGGGGTACGTCAGCGGGAGCAGCCGCTCGGCCTATCTGGCCACATGTCACTGTTCCCCGGCCACACTTGGCTGTAGGTCCCGGGGAGGAATAATGCCCATGGAAGTAGGAGCTATACGTAGGATATATACACCGGATTTTCTTCCTCATTCATTACAATGTGCAATTAGCATATTGTAATGAATGGGTGTCACGGGTGGTCCTGCGACCCATATCGCGGGTTGCGGGCTCACCCGTGCTTCCCTGCCCCCGCCAGTGCATCGCCAGCACTGCTTACTTCTCCCGGCTCCCGGCTCGTTCCCTAGCATTTGGGGCCGCCCGCGGCACCTTCTCAAAATCTAAAGGGTCAAAATTTAGCACCCTAGAGAAAGCTTTTCTGATACCTTGTGCTCTTTCTGTGAATTCCCATTGTGACCCTGGTTCCGTTTCTGACATCGCTCCTTTGCCGCCTGCCCTGACCTGTTGCTACGTCTCTGACTCCAATCCTGTGCTGACCTCCTGTCTGTTCCCGACTACAAGATTGCCTGCCGTTTCTGTACCTCGACCTTGGCTGCCACTGCGGACAAGTCACGCCTGTGGAACGACCTGGTGGTACCACGCCGCAGCAAGTCCAACCCGCTTTGCGGCGGCTCTGGTGAAAACCGGGTACCACTTAGACTCCGGTCCCAGGTAGTGGCAAAGGGTTAAACAAGACAGCTTCGGGTCTTCGGAAGACCCAAGTCATAGCAACAGATCGGCTCTCCTGGATGACGTCACAGGGAGCGCGATCTTCGGCAAGATGGCGGCGCCCAGGTGCCGCCATCTTTTTGAAGCCGGCGACAGCTTTGCCGGTGACGATCGGGTGTATAACACCCGCTATCATTGCTAGCACAAATATGCTGATGTTACCGGTAAGTCTTTGCTTCAATATGCAGACCAATGTGCCGCGTTCCTATCCTGGGAATTTAGGTTAAATAAGGTTATATCTAACAGAAATAAAATTGCTTCATTAGTTCACACCCACATACACCTGAAAAATTCTTGTTGTTTGATATAAAAGTGCACCATTAGTTCACACCCACATACACCTGAAAAATTCTTGTTGTTTGATATTTTTTAATGTCATTAAAAGTATTAAAAGTGATTTTAGTGACATTAAAAAATATCTATACTAGATTCAGATGTATGAAAAATGTGTGAAATAATGGTGCACTTGCAATTTTGTTTCTGTTAGTAATCTTAAATTTGACTTTAAAACTGTGACTGTGGTAACACCCACCAGAGCCCTTCTGGTTGATTAGCATAATTTAAAAAGTTGATCTTAGAAGGAAGGAGACCATGGATAAAAAATATAAGAAGATTACCATAGTCAAGGGGTCTGAATCTATGATTATTCACCTGTTTATCATGTTTTATTTTGATGGTAGATTTCCTTGAAGGATGTAGTCAGTTTGCAACTTTGATTAACAGCCCTGCATCTGCATTACTGGGGGTCATTTACTAAGGGCCCGATTCGCGTTTTCCCGACGTATTACCCGAATATTTCCGATTTGCGCCGATTGTACCTGAATTGCCCCGGGATTTTGGCGCACACGATTGGATTGTGGTGCATCGGCGCCGGCATGTGTGCGACGGAAATCGGGGGGCATGGCCGAACGAAAACCCGACGGATACGGAGAAACCGCCGCATTTAAGAACGGAAAATGTGTCGCTCGGGACATGCTTACCTTCACTCAGCCCGAGCCGGTGAACTCCAGCGCGTTCAGATGCTTTTCAGCGCAGCAGCGGAGGAACTACCTTATTAAATCCCGGCCGGACCCAAATCCAGCGCAGAGAACGCGCCGCTGGATCGCGAATGGACCGGGTAAGTAAATCTGCACCATTGTGTCCACACATCAGACCTCATCTGCATGCAGTTCAGGGGAGATGCAACTAGAGAGGAATTGTATATATATATATATATATATATATAAACATATAAACACCTATCTCGCACATGTAGGTGTAGCTTTTGCGGGGTCCCCAACTGTCTAGTCTATTTAAGTGATCTGGTGCTTCCTGCTTAAAGACATTAAAATAACAAATCATCTTATATAGAAAATATAACCTAACTAAACCTAATACATGGGGACGGTACCAAAACCAAGCTTACTAAATACATATGTTGCCAGAACCAAGATTATGACAAAGATAGAGAAGCACATCCAAGCTTACTATACACTCACCGGCCATTTTATTAGGTACACCATGCTAGTAACGGGTTGGACCCCCTTTTGCCTTCAGAACTGCCTCAATTCTTCGTGGCATAGATTCAACAAGGTGCTGGAAGCATTCCTCAGAGATTTTGGTCTATATAGACATGATGGCATCACACAGTTGCCGGCTGCACATCCATGATGCGAATCTCCAGTTCCACCACATCCCAAAGATGCTCTATTGGATTAAGATCTAGTGACTGTGGAGGCCATTTGAGTACAGTGAACTCATTGCCATGTTCAAGAAACCAGTCTGAGACGATTCCAGCTTTATGACATGGCGCATTATCCTGCTGAAAGTAGCCATCAGATGTTGGGTACATTGTGGTCATAAAGGGATGGACATGGTCAGCAACAATACTCAGGTAGGCTGTGGCGTTGCAACAATGCTCAATTGGTACCAAGGGGCCCAAAGAGTGGCAAGAAAATATTCCCCACACCATGACACCACCACCACCAGCCTGAACCGTTGATACAAGGCAGGATGGATCCATGCTTTCATGTTGTTGACGCCAAATTCTGACCCTACCATCCGAATGTCGCAGCAGAAATCGAGACTCATCAGACCAGGCAACGTTTTTCCAATCTTCTACTGTCCAATTTCGATGAGCTTGTGCAAATTGTAGCCTCAGTTTCCTGTTCTTAGCTGAAAGGAGTGGCACCCGGTGTGGTCTTCTGCTGCTGTAGCCCATCTGCCTCAAAGTTCGACGTACTGTGCGTTCAGAGATGCTCTTCTGCCTACCTTGGTTGTAACGAGTGGCGATCTGAGTCACTGTTGCCTTTCTATCAGCTCGAACCAGTCTGCCCATTCTCCTCTGACCTCTGGCATCAACAAGGCATTTCCATTTTTCGGACCATTCTCTGTAAACCCTAGAGATGGTTGTGCGTGAAAATCCCAGTAGATCAGCAGTTTCTGAAATACTCAGACCAGCCCTTCCGGCACCAACAACCATGCCACGTTCAAAGGCACTCAAATCACCTTTCTTCCCCATACTGATGCTCGGTTTGAACTGCAGGAGATTGTCTTGACCATGTCTATATGCCTAAATACACTGAGTTGCCGCCATGTGATTGGCTGATTAGAAATTAAGTGTTAACGAGCAGTTGGACAGGTGTACCTAATAAAGTGGCCGGTGAGTGTACATCCAGGACCAGATTCAAGCTTACTCTCTAGATACATTAACAAAATCATGTCTACTTCAGAAATACTTTAACAGAACCAAATCTACAACAATGAAACAGCAAAGAAACAAAGCCTACTACATAGAATGCTAAATATATACATTACAAGAAACGATCAGACTTAAGGTACATTCGAACGAACGAACGAAAAGGTCTGTATGCGTATCATACCATACAGGTTTTTTTTATGGGTTACATATGGCCACATTCATTTCACAGGACAATACATCCAACCATTTATATTGCCGTTGTTAGAAAAGTACCTTTTGCTGGCCGTAAAAAAATATAGAGCATGTCTTATTTCCTCCCGTATATGGGTCCTGTACACGGGTTAAATGGAAGTGAATCCCATTTTGTGAGACAAGCGGGCAGAAAACTTTGCGGACCAGCCATGTAGGTAAAAGCGTGGGAGGAGCTGACGGCACAATTGCTGTCAAATGCATGGAGCGTAGCGGAAACTGCTAAGCAAAGGAATGCACTTGGTGAGTGAGATTGACTCCCAGTGTCCCTATCAAGTTCCCTAAAGCCATGTGCAGCACCTGCGTGCCAGTGACCCCTGTAGCATTGTGCATTGAGACCAGTAAAAGCGAGAGAAAAGCATGATCAAAAAAAGTGGTAGTGGAAAACTGAACAAAAAATCCTGTCAGGATCCCCAATCCGGACTGTCCGATGAGGATGAAGTCCGGCGCGATTCACCAAGATCGTGCGCCCAAGATCCTGCAAGTGTCACTTCTCAGCTGAGGTCGCCAGAGTTCCTTCTTCTTCCCGGTGTATGTGAGTGCATATCTTGCGACACAATTTGACATGTTAAATCCCACGCATTGTGCGAATCCATCGCATCGTCCGTCGGCCATGCCCCCTGATTTGGCTCCGATGCGCCAAAATCCGTTCATGTGCGACACAATCCCCCCTGCGATCCCCGAAAACGTTGGAAAACCCGGCGGAAATTTCTTTCCAACATGCAGAATGATATCCCTCATCCGAGAACATTCATTAAGCATGGTGGACAGGAATCCCTTGCATATGCATGTCCATTTTTAATTTAAATTTTTCGTCCCACAGAATGGCTGATAGCCTAATGGGGCAGACTTTCTTACCCGTTCCTGTCGCGATCCAGCGCCGCATTCTCTGTGGAGGATGCGGGTCTTCCGGGGATTCACTAAGGTAGTGCGCCCGATGTCCACCAGGTGTCACTGCTCCGCTGAAGTCCGTCGGAGTTCACTGGAGTTCCCCATCCGTTGCTGGGTGCCGGTAAGTGCGTGTCAAGCGACACATTTTTTTTTCAAAATACAGCGTTTTTTCCGAATCTGTCGGGTTTTCTGATGGCCACGCCCCCGATTTCCATCGCCGATGCGCCACAATCCGATCGCGTGCGCCAAAATCCCGGGGCAATTCAGGGAAAATCTGCAAAAAACGGTAATATTCGGGTAACCTGACGGAAAAACGTGATTTGGGCCATTAGTAAATGACCCCCCATTGTGTTTTTTATGTAAAGTGTTATTTGAATTGTAGTGGAAATCTACGTCATTCTGATTATACATGGGTATTCCCAGAATCCAAGTTTAGCCCTATCCACAAGTATAGGGCCTAACGTGCTGATGGGTGGGGGTCTCAGTGCTGAGACCCCTACAGATCATGTGAAACCGGGTTCTGAATGGGTCCAAGGTACCTCTGCACCTGGTACCCCATCAGACAACATTGAGACCCCCAACGATCATTAAGTTAGGCCCTATACTGCAGTTTATAGAAATATATTGCATGGACATTCCCCTGACCAGATGATGAGCCGGGCCTCCACTACTCAACTAAGCAATTCGGGCAAGGCTGATCAGCCAAACAGGGGAATTGTCCCTGCATAATATGCATAATATTTGTACATAATGCAGTGTGCTGCAACCACACCAGTCTGTGCAGCCCGTGTCATTGAGCATCCAAGCAGCAAGTATACACGGTCTGCACACACTTGTGTGTACATGGCACTAATCCCTAATTCTCCACCCCCAGATCCGATAAAACACTAGACACAATTTTTTTTTTTTTTAAATGTATTTTCAATTTTTATCACCAAATGATAATGTCTTGGTTAACTCCTTTGACTCATTTTTAATCTTGTAGTACAAATACCACAAATCAAAAATGGGTCAATGAAGTTTTAAGATCACAACCCGTGTCAACGGGCCCCATCTCTTGCGAGTCCCTACACTAAACTACCCCCAAAAAAAGAAAATAATAAAAAAGCTAATCTATTAGTCCAGAGCCTCAATGGCCACTAATAGTATCGATCAGGAACTGCACCCTCCAAAGAAACAAAGCAGGAGGCAAACTGCTCATGAACAAACAATCCTACCACTCTGGAGAATGTTGTCCAGGGGAATAGATGCTGTTGGAGGTCTTCCCTCCAGTTCACCATCTGAAGTACCATCATGGATCCGAACGTAGTTGTGAAGAATAATGCACAAATGGTGCAGGAGGTTCAGTAGTTCCAGGTAGAGATCCTGGCTCTGGAAGGGCGAGCTGGTTGGAGCAAAGCCGTTCACTCATTCTGGAAGCCCTGAAGACTGCTGCATCCACAGAACTTCAATAGGCCCCAATGTCCACAATTCTAAACATCTAGTCACTATCAGCCAAAGCCAACAAGACAACAGAAAAATATTGTTTAAAATTTAAGAATTGGGACCCTGAGAGAGCCGGGATCTTCACACGAATGTGTTTCCCATCCAGCGGCCCCGATGCAATTTAGAAACTCTGCTAATTCCTGGAAACCATCAGATATCTGGATCCAGTCTTCAGCAGTCGGCTCAGCTGCTCCCGTATCCCTTCGAAAGTCGCTCTCACGATAATCAAAATGGTGGAAACATTCAGCTGGAACCCAAAATGCAGGGAAGCAAACTTGTTCCCAGTGGCAAGAAACCTAAAAAAGATAATGGAAAAAATGATTATTTAAAGAGACAGTACTACTTGAAATTAAGAAGTGTATATACTAGAAAAAAGCACATCTTGCGGGCATACGCTGTGATAGAGAATTAAAATGCTAATCATTCCGTTGAGTTCCTTTGCGCAGAGTAGACACAGGACAGAAGATGGCCGCTGATCACATGTCCACATCACAGGTCATTTGATCACCTCTATGTCTGGCTGTAGTGGGTTGGTTGACCAGTGTTGTGGTAAGTGTTGTGAGATAACCTCAATGAGGTAATGTGCAGTGATGGCACTTACATATTACTATTGTAACAGAGCAGAACAGTCTGTTACATCATCAATGGGAGCGGAGCATAAGAGTGAGTAGGAGTTCCTGAGAAGTAAAGTATTATGGGACTTGTAGTTTCCAGTAGCGGCAACTACGATTCGACCAGGTTCACTTAATTTTCCAAAGAAAATTTGTTTAGACTTAAATCGAATTATGTCGGATTACCTTAAAAACAGGTATTTTCTGGCTGCAGAGAGCCTGTAGGGTGTTGTAGAATGTTGTGTCATGCTCAAATATGCATAGGGAACATGATTTGGTCTTCAAACAATGCTGTGTTTTAGTATGACATGCACATAACAGCTGCTGCTCTTAGAATCGCTTCACACTTAAATTCCATGGGCACTTAAAGGGGCCAACTTCACCAAATAAGTGAAGCTGGAACGCAGCCTGACAAGATTAAATCTGTGCCAGCTCGAAAGGACTGGGCTGTGGGCCAAGATCCCACTATAACAACAAAGTGTGCACTCTTTTTACACTGACATCAGATGATTCCATAAATTATGACAGACAAATTGAAGAGGAAAACCAAACATAGTGGCAACAACATAGAGTGATGGAGCGTGAAAACAGCATTATGGAAATCACAGCGTGTTCCGGGGAAACAGTGGTCAGTTGGCAGCAGCATGAGTAGGCTGCAGTGTGTCACAATGACAAATTATGAAGGTGGCAGCAATAAGATAGGCCACTGAGTGGGAGAATGACAGAGTGTGCAGGTGGCAGCAACATGGTTGGCCACAGAGTGGCACAATGACAGAGTGTGGAGATGGCGGCAACAGCATCATGAGGTCAGAGAGTGGCACAATGACAAATTCTGGAGGTGGCAGCAACATGGAAGGCCACAGAGTGGCACAATGACAGACTGTGGAGGCGGCAGCAAGATGTGGGCCACAGAATGGCACAATGACACAGTGTGGAGGTGGCAGAAACATGACAGGCCACAGAAAAGCAGAATGTGGAGGTGGCAGCAGCAGGAGGTCAGAGAGTGGCACAATGAAAAATTCTGGAGGTGGCAGCAACATGGTTGGCCATAGTGTGGCACAATGAAGGAGTGTGGAGGTGGCAGCAACATTGTGGGCCACAGAGTGGCACAATGACAAATTGCTGAGGTGGCAGCAGCAGCAAGAGGTCAGAGAGTGGCACAACCACAGTGTGTTTAGGTGGGCAGCAAGATGTGGGCCACAGAATGGCACAATGACACAGTGTGGAGGTGGCAGAAACATGACAGGCCACAGAAAAGCAGAATGTGGAGGTGGCAGCAGCAGGAGGTCAGAGAGTGGCACAATGAAAAATTCTGGAGGTGGCAGCAACATGGTTGGCCATAGTGTGGCACAATGAAGGAGTGTGGAGGTGGCAGCAACATCGTGGGCCACAGAGTGGCACAATGACAAATTGCTGAGGTGGCAGCAGCTGTATGAGGCCAGAGAGTGGCGCAATGACAAATTCTGGTGGTGGCAGCAACATGGTTGGCCACAGTGTGGCATAATGACAGAGTTTAGTGGTGCAGACAGCAGCAGCAGAAGGTCATAGAGTGGCACAATGACAAAGTGTGGAGGTGGGTGACAATAATCCACCAGTATTGCTGAAGCCAAAAACAAACATGAGTGGATCCAAAACAGAGATGACCAGTAAATGGGATATTTGCATGTCCTCTGTGTTCTGTATCCACACCTGCTTTTGACTATCAATCCTAAAGCTTTTCATTCAATCTGACAGATTAAATGAAGGGGGAAAACCAAACATAGAGTGGTGGAGGGTGAAAACAGCATTATGGAAATCACATGGTGTTCCAGGGAGACAGCAGTCAGTTGGCAGCAGTATGAGTAGGCCGCAGAGTATCACAATGACAAATTATGAAGGTGGCAGCAACATGGAAGGCCACAGAGTGGCACAATGACAGAGTGTGGAGATGGCGGCAACATGTGGGCCACAGAGTGGCACAATAACAGAGTGTGGAGGTGGCAGCAACATGTGGGCCACAGAGTGGCACATTGACACAGTGTGGATGTGGCAGCTAAATGGCAGGCCACAGAGTAGCAGAATGACAGAGTGTGAAGGTGGCAGCAGGAGGTCAGAAAGTGGCACAATGACAGAGTGTGGAGGTGGCAGCAACATCATAGGCTACAGAGTGACGTGCCGTGGCTGAACTGTGGGCGTGCCTGGCTGTGGTGTCATGTGACCGGCTCAAGCAGGAGGAAGGAGGATTGTGCCGGTCACGTGATCGCCCAGCCAGGACTCACTACACACCAGACACAGCACAGATGAGCAATCTAGTCAGCCCCATATATAGAAACTACATACGGTGTATCCACATACACCCCTGAAGAAGCCACAGGGCTAGGTGGTGCAACACGTGGGGAGCCAGCCCCCCCTCCTGTTATCCCTGTTATATCTTTATATTTAGCCATTTCACAGCATATAGAGCTTTGATTGTATTTATTTATGCTTTATATTATACTAGGAAATTGATTGCACATATCATTGATTACAGGGGAGAGGGTTTTACAGCAACCACTGCTTATTCTTTGCACATATCTAAGTGGATGCTATTGTAATCCTTGCATCATTTTGCACATATTTGACTGATTACATAGGACATGAATTTGCACATGTTAGTGCTTTTAAATGTTTTTAACTTGTCTGTAGTATGAATTTAAATAAAGATATTTGATATTTTTTCAAAAACTATTTATTGAGTTGGTACCTTTAACATGTCACTCTGTTTGTTTGCACTGAAATGCTTGTTTTTGACATGTGGTACCAACATTGGCCATTAACTGGTTTCAAGGCTACAGAGTGACATAATGACAAATTGTGGAGGTAGCAGCAGCAGCAGGAGGTCAGAGAGTGGCATAATCACAGTGTGTGTAGGTGGGCGGCAGCAGTAGCAGTAGCATGAGGCCTGAGAGTGACAAATGGTGGCAGCAACATGGTAGGCCACAGTGTGGCACAATGACAGAGGTGATGGTGCAGACAGCAGCAGCTGAAAGTCATAGAGTGGCACAAAGTGACAAAGTGTGGAGGTGGGTGACAATTCCAGTCCTTGGTAAAGATGGTAGGAGGCAGATGTAGCAACTGGCAGCAGATTTTTGTCATCAGGCGGGTGGCAGCATCAGAATAGTGGCAAAGGTAGGTAGTTAGAATTGAGACTCATTTCTCAATGTTTGGGGCTGATCTAATCTGATGCATAAGGCATTGGTGTTGATATCCTGGTCCACCCATGCCTGATTCATCTTGACAAAGGTCAGTCTCTCCACATTACGGGTGGACAAGTGGGTTCTCCTTGGGGTAACGATGGCCCCAGCCGCACTGAACACCCGCTCTGATGCCTCACTACTGGCCGGGCAGGACAGCTTCTCTACCGCAAACTCCGCAAGTTGCGGCCACACATCAAGTTTGACTGCCGAGTAGAGCATCCCCTGGACTACTCGGCAGTCAAACTTGGGGTGGTAGAGTGCTGTCCAAGTAGGCCACCACCTGCTGGTGCAGGGTCTGCTCCATGTCCTGCTGTTGCTGGTGGCGGCTACCCTCCTCACTAGGCGGGAGAAGGAAGCTGCTCATTAAGGACTCCAGGAATACAGAACCCCAAAAACTGACACCCTGGACTTTGAGAAAAAATCACTCCATCAACTATGTTGATGTGACACAGACACGGTGTTCCTTTCTTCTACCCAGAATTCTCTACCCCATGTAACACGTGCTCGCGGCCATCTCTAAACAGAACCTTTTAAGAAAAAACATGTAATTACCATATATACTCGAGTATAAGCCTAGTTTTTCAGCACAAAAAAAATGTGCTGAAAACCCAAACTCAGCTTATACTGGAGTAAAAAAATATAGGTTTTACCGGGTTTTTGTGGTGAAATTAGGGGCTTATACTTGGGTCGGCTTATACTCGAGTATATACTGTAATTAAATATAATTTTTGAAAAATTATGTCACACTGGTTAATTGTGTTACGGGTGTTCAGACCCAGTTCACCATTCTCAAAATGTTCTCGTTTGGATGGCGTCCTTGTACTACTGGTAGATTCTGTGTCATATTGGCCTATGGCAGTATCAGCAACCCAGTAAACAACCACAGTTGGCCCTCCAGGTGTTCTCCTCAGATATCCATGATAAGAGGGCACCACATTCCACTTCTTGTTTGTAAATTACACAATGTGGTTGATTTACGCCCCATAATAATGGGAGAGACCGACTCCAGGAGTTTGATAGCATCAGTTGGTTTACAATAGGGTTAACCTCCAACTGTCCATTTGTGATCCCTATCAGGGTGTTGTCCATTCTGTTACCTTCTTGCTATTTTACTTTATTTGATATGAAATTTAATCATGTTGACTTCAACATAGGAATAAAAAAATATGGAAAAACCAGAGACCCTGTAGCTAAAGGTGCTATGGTTCCATTAATGTGGAATTGAATTATTTTGAATTTACATTAAAACGCATTTTAAAAAATCCTCTCTTGAAGATTACAGGCGCCACATGCATTATTCATTGTTCGGTGTCTTTACATCTTTAGTTCTCTTTCCTCGTGTCTGCTTTGGTTTCTTATGCTGTCTTGAACCCTGCTTGTTTCATCCTTGTTCGTCCTGTTTTTTCCCTCTGTCTGAATACTGTCCTAACACCCACATTGCAGCTTTTCTGCCTTATCACCTCACTGCGGCTGACAGACCTATTTGGGTTCCTCTCACCTCCCAGGGCCTTGCATGGTAGTTAGGAGGTTCCTGCGGCAGAGGCTCCCTACCTTCAAGGGGGTTTCTGCCTTGGTAGGGTCTAGTTGGTAGATCAGCGCAGGGTTAGTTCGCCCTCTTGCTATGTTCTGTCAGCCTGCACTCAGACTGTGTGGTAGTTTTGTGTAAAGTATTCAAGACGTGAGTTTTCCTAACACTAAACTAAAAACACTAAAAAACCAAGCCAAGACTAGGGTTTTGTATAAGAAACCCTCAACCCACTAGCCTGGCAAATAAAAATAATAAGTAAGATACAATAGAAAAATGTACAGGTAGTGACAAGTTAGCAGCAAGATATAAAAACCTCAGTAGATATGTATATATACAAATAAACATCCCTTAAGTTCTGCTAGATACAGAATACAATTACCAGTATAGAATATGTAGATACATTACAGTTTGAAATAAGCACAACTTTTTTAGAGCATTCCAGCATGCTAAGTGTAAGAGGGCCAGTGTAAGAAAGTTCACCATGAACCCAATTGTCACTTTGGCAGAACTCCAAAGATTCTTTAATTTGATTGTATTGGAGTAGGTGGATTTATAAGACTCGGCCTTGCTGCCTTGTGGTTTTTAGTGCAGAACATGAAGGTGAAGCCCATGTATGGAGAACCCATAGCTTCTTGAAAAACCTCTGATTAAAATTATCAGATAATATTATAATTTTCTATATTGATAATTTATTTTAGTCAGACGTTTGTTCTTCCGGGCATGATTTCAATTAGTGGATAATGGATTTCCTTCTTTCCTGCTGGATTTGGTTATTGTGAGATGTTAAACAGTTCCAGATCTTGAATTTGACCATAAATCTCTTGATTGTGTTGTGTTGATTGACAGGGCTGGGAAGGATTAAGTGAGGATTTACGTAGATAAGGCTCTCAATGATCTTACACGGTCACTAGCTGCACAGGGTACTGTACTTTTCATGTCCATTAACTCAAATTAATTAAATTAATGGTTCTGCTACATGCAGACTTTTCCGAATGCAGATTTGAGAGTGTTTCAGAAAATGTGGACTCTCCTTGTGTTTGTTCTTCTCGACTGCCAACAAAAACACATAAAGC
Source organism: Engystomops pustulosus (assembly GCF_040894005.1). Classification (NCBI taxonomy): domain Eukaryota; kingdom Metazoa; phylum Chordata; class Amphibia; order Anura; family Leptodactylidae; genus Engystomops; species Engystomops pustulosus. The sequence continues at coordinate 111,031,854 of NC_092416.1, read as the reverse complement.
TCACTGACAGCCGAGAGAAGTGGCTTAAAGCAACATTCCTGGAGAACTTAATCTCTTTCCTCTTTATGTGAATGCTAACTTCTTGTTCACCCATCTAAAGTGAACAACACTCTCAATACTGGGCTGGGGTTATACATCAATGACATGGACTGAATTGTACAATGAGCCAATATATGGGTTTTATACTTAAACTGCTAAAATAAATTAGGACAAAAAAAGATGAAATTTTGGCAACTTGCACTGTAGAAAGCCTCTACACCAGCATAGGCCCCACAATAGGTTGCCAAGCAGTCCAATACTTTCTATCAAAATATAAAGATAAGAGCTAGGCCCAATAGAAAATTAATATTAATGCCCAATGATTTGTGTTGAGCCATAATTATTTACCTTTGATGCATGATTCATCCTTCAAACCCATGGAACGGTGATGGGACTGCTTGCGCGTCCACCTTTGCTAATCTGTTCCTTGGGTGATGGCAGTAGGAGAGGGTATTGGGAGGCGATTTAGAAGAACACACTGGATCTTTATTAACCTGGAAAAGGTATATAGATGATATACTGTTCATATGGAAGGTAGAGAGGTTAAACTGGTAGAATTAATTCGTTTCCTTAACCAGAATGACAGAAACATCAAATTATTCAGCGCACCATTTCAGCAGTACTATTTTTGAATATAAACATCCACAGGGTGCAATTGAATCCAATCTTTATCTAAAAATACATTCACGAATAGTCTCCTCCATGTAGAAAGCACACACTTGAAGGGGAATTCCTTAGATTATGCAGAAATAGACTTTAGAAAACATCAAAAGAGGGGCCGCACTTTTGATGGAAGCCTAAAACAACTCCATTATTGTTATTATAAGTGTATATGGAAAAAGAAAAACAGGTTTGCTATGTGACATGCTACAACCAAGACAGAAGTTTGTATTTATATGGACAAAATTTCTTTAAAATTCAATGCCGAATTTGCGTCTTCATCAGGTCTGAATATACTGTAGAAAGGAAAAAAAAACAAACACAATATAAAATTAGCAAATTAATAATAACATTAGTAAACTAGTAATACATTTATGGTAAATTAATTAAATAAAAATGTTGCTTCATAAATAATTGATAAATAGTTAATACATAGTTATAAATAGTTGTAAATAGTTATGAATAGTTATAAACAATTAGTAGTTAGTAAAATAATCAGTAAACATGGGTAACAAATATATATAAAAAACATAAAAAGTAGCTGACCATAGCGAAAAGATACTTTGATTATAATTTATATTGATAATAATTCATATTAATAGCAATGACAATGCAGCAGAGGACTAATCAGCAAATGCAAAGGGAAAGGAAATAGGAGAAGGAGATAGTAATGATAAGGTGTACAATTGAGTGTACATACCAATCCAGTGGAAAAGAAGTCTCTGGGATGTCGGTGTTTGTGTGCGTGCCGTTTGTACTAAAGCCGGCTCAGGCACGGGAAGGAGAAAGCCGAGTGCACAGGCGTGGTGTGCTGAGGAATGGAGGGACGGAGAGTGCAGGGTGTACTATCACTAAGCGGAAAGCGGAGGGGAAAGCTGTGCATGTGCAGGGAAGGTTCCATATTATAAGGACTGGGAAATAAATGATATAGCTAATTAGGGAAAAAGATGTACAGGGGTGGAGAAATTATAATGAAAATTATAAGATAAAATGTAAAATAGGAGTAGATTGAGTGGAAATGTGTAGTTGGGTGTGATGAGATAATGAATTTGTTTACTGAGTGAACAATATACCAGGATGAGAGAAGCGTGGTCTAATGGAAAAAATCAGCTTACACGAGTCATATGATATGATGAATTGTATGGGGTGAAATTCAATTAGTATATATATGTGTATACGCGGCAGCTCGGGATTCACCAAGTACTGCAGTAGAATGTGGTCAGCAAATCAGTTGAGGTTACCATTCACCACCAGATAACTGACCAATTGGAAAAAGCATTATATACATTGTGTCATGTCCTGATGACCCGGAAGAATTTCGCCCATTATTCCTTGATATTATTTATATTATCATATTATTGTTATTGGCGGATATACTTGTCAGTTATGTGTTGCGCAGCAACCAAAATTAACTTTCTTGCTGATTGGTTAAAGTGACATCTTGGAGACATTGATCCCACCCAGAAACTATATATTGCCCTCTTACCTCATCCCACAAATTAGTAGCCCTGATCCCCTGATGACGGCGGTGATCAGGGGAAACTTGTCGGGGAGGCTTATGTATGTGTTTTAAGGTGTATTGTGATGATACTGCAGAGATACACTAATAGAATAAACCTTGAAATGCCCACCAACATCTTTTCATTCAACATTACTGCTCTCTATATAGATGTATTTATACTATATAAATATAGTAGATATACATTATATACTCGAGTATAAGCTGACCCGAGTATAAGCCGAGACCCCTAATTTTACCACCAAAAACTGGGAAAAACGACTGACCGAGGGTGGAAAATGCATTGGTTACAGACCCCCCCAGTATACAGCCAGCCAGTCCCCAGTAGTATACAGCCAGCCAGTCCCCAGTAGTATACAGCCTGTCAGCCCCCATGTAGTATTTAGCAGCCCCTAGTAGTATACAGCCTGCCAGCCCCCATGTAGTATACAGCAGCCCCTAGTAGTATACATCAAGCCCTTAGTAGTATACAGCAGCCCCTAGTAGTATACAGCAGCCCCTAGTAGTATACAGCAGCTCCTAGTAGTATACAGCAGCTCCTAGTAGTATACAGCAGCCCCTAGTAGTATACAGCAAGCCCCTAGTAGTATACAGCAAGCCCCTAGTAGTATACAGCAAGCCCCTAGTAGTATACAGCAAGCCCCTAGTAGTATACAGCCAGCCTGCCCTCACGGCCTTTAAAAAATAAACTTAAATACTCACCCTCTGATGTCAGCGCGGCTCCCCAATGTCGGCGCGGCTCCCCGATGTCCCCAATGTCAGCATGTTCCATCTTCTTTCTTCTCCGCGGCTCCTCTTCTCTCTTCCGGCATGGACGCGGCCATGTTTTCTTCTAGCAGGCGCATACTATGACGCCAACCTTTACATGGGGTCATTTGAAGCCAATTACATCCTCGGCCCTAATCCCTTCTCTAACAACATCATCTTCTTTCGCGGTTACATTGATGACCTAGTTTTCATCTGGCAAGGAGACCAGACTTCAGCAAAAGACTTTGTGAGCCATCTAAATAACAACACATGGGCCTATCTTTAACTCTCCTCCACAAGCAAAATCGATTTCCTAGATCTCTCCATCTAGCTGAACAATGAAGGTTGTTCATTGAGCACACACTTAAAATCCGTCAATGTCAACAGTTATTTGGACTTGCAGTGCCCATTACGCAAATTGGCTCAAGAACATCCCATATGGCCAATTCAAACACATCAGAATAAATTGTACTGATACCACCACTTTTCTCAAACAAACAAACATCCTGAAATAAATATTCATAGACAAACACTACCCCAAACACCTGGTACGAGATGCACTCAAAAACTCAAAACACTAGCTCTCACTCAGGACCAATATGTCTACATCCAACCACCCACACCTCTAGCCTAACATCTCAAACACTCCCACTCAACTTCATTACAACATACAACACCAGCCACCGCACTATCAAACAAATCATGATGAAACATTGCTTCATTCTACTCAGTGATCCTCAACTTAAACGTTCTCGCCAAACCGGCCTATGGTTACATTTAGGAGAACCAAGACAATTTGCAATATCCTAGCACCCAGCAAACTAAAATCCGAGATAAAAACTACATAAACCACCTTTTTCACTGTCAAACGATCATGCAAATGTGGGTTGGCTAGATACCTCTGTCGTGAAAACATCAAACACAGAAGAAAAACTTTTTGTCCTATCACCACTGGAGAGGTTTTTCGAAATCCAATCTTTTCCTTAATGCCTTTCGTCCTTTGTCATCTACCTCCTTGAATGTCCGTGCAATTTACAATACATAGACCGTACCACCCAAGAACTACATATCCGAATGAACAATCACAGATTGAACACTACTAATGGCTTTTTAAATCACAGTGTCTCAAGCCACTTTTCTTTAAAATACCACAAGGACTTTAGTTGCATCCGGATCACCAACCTTCAACCACCAGAAATAGTTTTCAAAAACTCTGCCAGCAAGAATCCTATTGGATTTTTTTTTTTTTAATTTCATTCTCTTTATTCAAAATTTTTCTTAACATTAATACACCAATATACAAAACATGAGGAAGGGAACAATTGTTATCTATACATTGGTCATAGAAATAAACAGACAATCTTATACTTCATTTATCATCGACCATATTCCACAAGTTATATTCATCATCCTGTTCCTTCCGCTGATTAAATCTAACCATCTATAACCCCGTAACCCCCCCACCCCTACTCTGCAAAAAAAATAAATAAATAATTTTTTACTCTTATTGACCTTGAGAATCCTCCTCCACATCACATAACCATCTTTTTTTCCATGCTCTCTCTTTCCTTGCTGCTCCATACTTTATTTTTTCTAATATTTTAATTCTATTCACTCTATTATGCCATTCTTTAATGTCGGGGGTACTGGATGATTTCCAACCATAAATCAGCATACTTCTAGCAATTTGTAATACAGTAAATAGCCATTGTATTTGGTTTCTAGACCCCTTTATTTCTGTTGTGTTTCCAAGCACCAAGACATCTGGTGTCTTTGGGATGTCTAATCCTGAGAATTTTACAACCTCTATATAAATTTCTTCCCAAAATTTCAAAATCCTCGGACAATTCCAAACCATGTGTAGAAAATCTGCGCTTATTTCTTGACAACTGAGGCATTTTTCTGTCCGCTTTTTCTTAAAATGATTTATCTGTTTTGGGGTGTAATATAATCTATGTATAATTTTAATCTGAATTAATCTGTGGGATTCAGAGCAGACCATGCTACCCACATTCTGAAATATGCTTGCCCAATGAGTATCTAATAGGGTACTAATATTCTCTTCCCATTTTATTTTGCTACTGTGTTTCATACCATCATAAAAACTGCTTGACAAATATCTATAAATTTTTGAAAGTGATTTTTTCTTCCCTTTTATATTACCCAAAAATTCCACTGTATGGTGCTTTTCTACCTTTAAAAGTTGTCTTTCTCTTAAGCTATTCACCCTATGGTACAACTGTATATATTGAAAATAGTGTTTTTTCTCAAATTTATGTGCGTCTTTCATCCTATCGAAAGATATCAGTCTGCCGTCCAGAAAAATATGTGAAATTTGATCAATCCCCCTGCCCTCCCAAAAATTGCGCCCCTTAAAGTGCCTCATCTCTTTTAAGTGGAGATTATTCCATAACGGTGCATATGTTGTGCTACTCTTAATTTCAAAGTGCTTTTTAACCCAATCCCAAGTTCTCCTGAAACCCCTACATATTGGTACCCGGGCTAATTCTGTAGAATCCAGAGCCCCAGAGTCCAACAATGTCAAGCCATTTTTAATATCTAAGTTAACCTTTTTAGCTATAGCTTTAATGATTATGTCATCGTTACCCCCTAATAGATATTGCAAATTAGCAGATACAAAGTATAGAAAAAAGTTAGGCAGGGCCCAGCCCCCCTTCTTTTTCGGTTTGCACTAGTATTGTAATTTTAGTCTGACTCTCTTCCTTCCCCAGATGAGTCTTTCAATGATTTTAAAATATTTACTACTAATCCAAATTAGAGTGGCTGTAATCACATACAGTAATTGCGGCAGTAGGATCATTTTGATAAGCGCAAGTCTATCTACCTGGGATATTGGCAATTTCACCCATATGTGTTTTCTTCCTTATCTTCTGAATTAAGGGTATCAGGTTCTGATTGATACAAGTTCCAGGGTCCCTAGACACTCTTCTCCCTAGGTATTCTATCGAATCTCCTCTGTCCAAAACAGGAAGTGCGGTGAGCTGACAAACTGTAAAGTCATCCACTGGAAGAAGGCATGACTTATTCCAATTCACCTCTAACCCGGAAAACTTACTAAATTCTGCTATTGTTTCCATTATTTTTGGGACAGATTCCTCTGTTCTTTCAACAGTGAATAGTATGTCATCTGCATACAATAGCATTTTTTCTTGGGTTCCATTGCACCCCCAACCTAAGATCCCTACGTTGCTTCTACACCTAATTGCCAACGGTTCTAAGAATAACACAAATAGAACGGGGGAGACTGGGCAACCCTGTCGAGTTCCTCTTAGAATATCAAATACATCAGTCAGACTTTGTCCAATTCTGATTCTAGCCTTTGGATCCGCATACAGCAATTGGATATATTTCACGAACTGTGTCCCGAATCCAAATCCTCTCAACACTTCCCAGAGGAAGGTCCACTCCACCCTGTCGAAAGCCTTAGCTGCGTCAATCGACAGGATGGAGCGGGTTCCCCCCTGGCCTAGCTGAATCCCTGCAAAAATCCTCCTTATATTGTTGGAGGCATATCTACCGGGAATAAATCTCGATTGATCTATATGTATGAGCCCCCCCACAACCGATTTCAATCTGATTGCCAACGCTTTAGCATATAGCTTAACATCGGTGTTTATTAGGGATATAGGGCAGTATGACTCAACCTCTGTGTCTATTTTGTTTTTCTTCGGCAAGAAGATTATGGCTTCCCTCATGGAGATCGGTAGTCCTCCCTCCTTCAGTGAGAAGTTTAGGACCTCCAGTGCCTACTAATTTGCTACTTATTTGCTACTACTATTCCGGAATAATACCATTAATGCATGTATAGGCTGGACTAAGCCGAAGTTTCAGATTGAGTGACTAACCATCAAACTAATTTCTGCCTATTAATTTTCTACTCAACAGCTTTCCTCCTAACTAACAACTTATCTTCCTGGAATTAATGAACTAAGTGTATGTCTCCGCGTGGCTTTAAGCTGTCGTTGATGCGGAAAACGGCAATCTTCTGTAATCTGCCTGTTTTTTTTTTTTTTTTTTTTTCGTTTTTTTTTTTTTTTTTTCTCCCCGCTGAGTTCCCCTAAACTATTCTGGAGTGTTGTGTTAGTTGTCTATGACAGCTTTTTTCTTGCACTGGCTTTTTGAATTTTATTAAGGCGGGTATGGGCTGGTCCGAGCGGAGGTCTCAGGCTTATTGAGTTATTAACCATCTAACTACACTCTGTCTAACCACTTGCTATGAAACTGTCTCACTTCTAACTAATGGACTAAGCTAGTGGAAAATTGGGCAATAGTCTCTTGGACTAACCGTCTTTCTGCAGGCAACAAAACAATTGCTTTTTGCGGTCATTTCTGCAATATATTTTGTTTGAGGTTTGGGGAACATTGGCTGTTTTTTTTTGGTTTTGTTTCTTTTCTGGTCGGTTCATAACCTGGAAAGGTTAAGTAAGCTATCACTCTCTATATCACTGAGCGACGAAGAAAAATAAACGCTGTGTTTTCACCAATCTCTTAAAATTGACCATACTGTCAACTTGCAGAAGGGGGGAAATAGGGCAGACTAACTGGGTTTTTTTTTCAGGGCCTGGGTATAATGACGAGAGGGAAAAACCTACTAAAAAAAAACACCCCGCCTAAACTAAAAAACCAACTAACCCGCGCCCAAAATAAATCTTCTGTACGAGATCCAACTTCGAATATATCAAAGGGAGTTAACTCTTTACGTTTTAATTTTCAGCCTAGATTAACGCCCCAGATCCCCCCTGTTTCTCAGTCCGACGCCCATTCAAAAGCCATGGCAATGTCTGCGAGAGATGTGCATACTGTAACCTCCTCTGCAAATCAGCAAGGAGTACTTACAGTAGAGGTAATGCAGAGTATGCTAGACAGATTTGAATCTAAACTCCTAACAAAAATGCAGGACATGATGGGGGAATTACAAAAAGAAGTAAGATCAATTGGAGAAAGAATAGACCAGGTGGAAACTAAATTATCGGAAGTAACTGGGTCGCACAATAACCTAATGACCTCGCATGCCGAAATGGAACATAAGTTAAATAACCTGGAGTTAAAAATAGGGGATTTAGAGGATAGATCAAGGAGAAACAACGTACGACTGAGAGGCATACCGGAGGCGGTCCCTGACTCAGCTCTTGAGGAATATGCAGGTAAATTTATCTCCGCAATATTACCAGAAGCAAAGGAGACAGAAATGCTAATAGACCGTATTCATAGGATCCCGAGACCAAAGCATTTAAAAGCAGACACCCCAAGGGACACCATCCTAAGGATGCATTTTTTCAAAACTAAAAACCTCCTAATACAAGAAACCCGTAGAAACCCAAAGTTCCCTGCACCCTATGGGAACATTGAGATTTTTTCTGATCTGTCACCGACAACCTTGAAAAGGAGACGTGAATACGGGGAACTAACTAAAATACTTAGAGAAACAGGTCTGGCATATAAATGGGGTTTCCCAGTAAAATTAATTGTTATAAAAGATAAGTCTACTTATACATGTAATAATGTCAAAGAGGCTGAAAATCTATTGGAAAAGTGGGGTTTGTTTAAATGTAAGGATCCAGAAAAAACTAAGAGTAATATTGAACAGGAGTGGTCGGTAGTAAAATAGGGGTTTACGGGGGAGCGGTAGGGACAGTAAACCCTCAATATGGAGACACCAGGTGGAGGGGAACTTTTTCTACCTTAATATAGGAGAGGGAGTACCTTCTTCCTGGCGAAAGTTTGCCCTCTATCCAGTCTGAGAACACTGGATTTGTTAAAATTCTTGCCGGCTAATAGTCTAGCTGGTAATTCAATGTTTTTGTTTATTAAATATGTGGTTGTAGTGGTGTTTTGTATTTATGAGGATTCCTGCTCTGGGAGGGGCAGATTATTTGAAATAAATAAGACTGTATTTATAGCAATGAAAAACGTGGTTAAGATATGGTTATTGAAATAATGTCTTTGAATGTTAATGGGCTGAACACTCCACAAAAGCGCACCTCACTCTGGAAAGAAATAATTAACACTCAAGCAGACATAATAGGGATACAAGAAACCCACCTGCTTAAAAAAGATGAATCTCGGCTCCATCACCGGGACTTCCCCTTGATTATCTGCGCAACAGCCAATACCAAAAAGGCGGGGGTGTGTTTGATGTTTAAAAACACTGTAATGTTTAAACTCGCAAGGAAAAAGATCGATGAAGAGGGCAGATACATTATAGTGGTGGGTAAAATAAATGACATTCCCTACACTTTTGTGACAATTTATGCCCCAAATAGAGGTCAAAAAACCTTTCTTAAAAAAATGGTTGCTCTGTTAGAACATAACGCAGAGGGGAAAATTATTATTATGGGGGATTTTAATGCCCTGCCAGATGGAAAATTGGATTGCTCTTCGAGTGCGAGAGGTGATAAAGGAGATCTCGCACAGATAATAAACGAAGAGAGGTTGCATGATGTGTGGCGGTATCAACATGCGGAAGAAAGGGATTATACCTTTTTCTCCTCTAGGCATCTCTCGTACTCGAGGATAGATTTTTATCTGGTAAATAATTTAGCATTAACATCCTGCCTATTCTCTAAAATAGGTCAAATAACCTGGGCGGATCATGCCCCAATATTTTTAACTATCAAGGAAAGCTCTATTGCTTTCTCGAATTCCCCCTGGAGGTTAAATAATTCTCTTCTAAAAAAAGACAATACACAAAATTTGATCTCTAGGGCTATAGAGGAGTTCATTGAAATTAATGATAATAAGGAAGTTAATGATGAATCTCTATGGACTTCTCTTAAGCTACACATAAAAGAAGTTTTTAAGCAGATAGCAGCTAGAGAAAAAAGGGCAAAAGATAAAGAAATTCGTGAAATTTTGCTACAGATAGCCATATTAGAAAACTCTAATAAAATAAACCCCTCTCCCTCTGTTAGTAATGATCTCTCGTCACTAAGAGCCATATTAAGAGCACGTACGTTATCAGACTATGAAAGATCTTTAAAGAGATTAAAGCTCCAAAATTACGCCCTGGGAGACAGAGCAAGCGGGACTCTCGCTAAACAGATTAAAAAAAAAACAGCAAAAGAGCGAATAATCCTTACTCAAGAAAGTAATAAAACACAGCTAAGAGACCCTAGAGAGGTAGCGGAGGCCTTTAGGAAATATTATGCTATACTATATAATTTAAAAGAGGATAAGGATACATTGCACCCTTCTATAGAGGAAATTCGTAAATTTTTCGCCTCAGTCTCACTCCCCAGTATTTCAAAAGAACAAGCCGATAATCTGGCATTGCCTTTCAATCAAGAGGAATTAAAATGGGTTTTAAAGGGTCTCAAACCTAACTCGGCCCCAGGGCCGGATGGTTTGACAAATATGTACTATTCTAACTTTGCTCAGGCCCTCAATCCATTTTTGATTAGAACCTTTAATTTTTGGCAAAATCGGGGAAAGATATCAAAGGCGAACACAGAAGCAATAATTAGAGCAATACCTAAACAAGAGAACGCCTGCCCTATCCCAGAAAATTATAGGCCAATAGCATTGATTAACTGTGATTTAAAAATATATTCTAAGATGCTAGCAAACAGATTAGAAAGAATAATTCCCAGTCTGGTAGCTACAGACCAAACAGGGTTTGTATATGGAAGACAAACCAAAGACGCGACAAGAAGGATGATGGACCTGATCCACGTGGCAAACTCAACAGGAGCCCCGGTTGCATTACTGTCTTTAGACGCCGAAAAGGCATTTGACAGGGTGCATTGGGGCTACCTAAAAGAAGTCCTCTCCAAATTTGGTATTGTTGATCAATTCCAAAGGGCTATCTTAGCCCTCTATTCGGAGCCGTCTGCGCGGGTTTTGATTTCAGGTTTTTTATCCTCAACATTTAATATTTCTAATGGCACTCGCCAGGGGTGCCCTCTATCACCCTTAATATTCGCACTAGTAATGGAACCCCTGGCAGAAATGGTGAGGTCTAATTCAGAAATTGTGGGTATAACAGTGGGTAGGGAAAGGCACATAATCACCCTATACGCTGATGATGTGATTATCACGTGCCAAGACCCGGAAAAATCGCTTCCTCACTTGCTACAGATCCTAGGGCGTTTTTCATATATCTCATATTATAAATTGAATATTAAAAAATCCGTTGCTCTCCCAATAAACATTCCATCCACAGCTTGTAGGGAGATGTCTAATAAGTGCGGCATAATTTGGAAACCGGAAGGCATAAAATACCTTGGAATTATTCTGTGCCAAACAACGAATGAGACAATTAGAAAGAACTTAACTAAATTAAAAACAAATCTGAAAACAGACTTTGATAAATTAGGCAAAATATACTTATCTTGGGTGGCAAGAATCCAGTTTTGTAAGATGACAGTTCTACCTAAGATTCTGTATGTCTTCCGATGCCTGCACACATTAATATCTAATAGAGTCTTAAGAGAGATTCAAATTATGCTTAGTAAATTTGTATGGAATAATAAATATCCAAGAGTAACAAAGGCGACTCTGTACCTCCCTTTTAATGAAGGAGGCATGGCAATGCCAGATATTGCTACTTACTATAAGGCAGTCTCTATTGACGCACTGCGAGAATGCTGGAACCCGAGAGAAAGCCATAAATGGATAACCCTAGAACAGAGTGTCTTAGGGGGGAGACCCTTAAGATTAGTAATGGAAGCGGCTTGCTTGGGGAATGTAACAATTCCCACAAATATGCCCTCACTACAATACACAGTTAAAACATGGAACTCAGTGGGTGGCAGTATAGGTTTAAAAAGGGGACAAATGTCCATCCGTGCCTTAGAACTACTGATCCCTAATATGACACTTGAGTTGTGGGCTAATAAAGGTTTATATATAATCTCAGACCTCTATGAAGGAAATGTTTTTAAGTCTTTTGAAACCCTTAAGGACCAATTTGACCTCCCGAATAAGGTTTTCTTTCAATATTTACAAATAAGAAGCATATTAGTAAAGGGGCAAAAGGAAGGGAATCCTCATTTGTATCCCCTTAAAAAACTTTTTGAGCCCTCTGATAGAAAAGTTAGGGGTATTTCAATGGTATATAATACTCTTAATTCACAGGGGGAAAGAGACAAGTTGAGATACATGAAAAAATGGGAGTTGGACTTGAATGAGGAATGGGATGTTGAGCAGTGGGCAAAAACTTTTAGGTGGACCGCTCAGTGTTCCCCCTGCATAAACCACTTAGAACAAATTAAAAAAACTCATATGAGATGGTATCTTACCCCAGACAGACTCTCCAAGGGAGGAATGTCCTCTCCTTGGTGCTGGCGAGGATGCCGAATTAAAGGGGGACAAGTCCATATGTGGTGGTCTTGCCCTAAATTAATTCCTTTTTGGTCGCAAGTTAGTGACTGGATAAATATTGTTACACAAGCACAGAACGTCATTTCCCCACAGTTAGCTCTCTTACATATAGGGACGGAAAAATTCCCAATAGCACAGAGATGGATCATTACTTACATCCTGATTGCAGCAAGGCAATGTATAGCGGTAAATTGGAAGACGGCACAAAAATTAAAGTTAACAGAAGTCCGCAACAGAATAAATATGTACAGGCATTACGAGATCATGTTGGCGAGAAATTACACGCATCTTTGTACAATTAAAGAAAAATGGGTCCTATGGGAGAAGTCCCCCTTTTTTGTGGATTGACTATGTGCTGTGTAAGACCCTACAAAGTACTCGGTCTAGCCTCTAAGATCACTTAAAGTGTTCAGCCCAACTGAGGTAACAGAAGGGTTATGTTTAGCCCGATATGAAAATAGTTACTTAAAATATAAAACTAAAAGGTTGCCCCTCCCAGACTGCAGCCGCAGAAAATTCTTAATGATGTATTGTTTTATGTTTGTTTTGTTGTTTGTATTTGGTATGTATTTGTAATTTTGTAGAAAATAAAAAGTTTAAAAAAAAAAAAAAAAAAAAAAAGAAGTTTAGGACCTCCAGGAGGATGGGTAACAATACCTTACCCCCCCTACGGTATATCTCAAATGGTATCCCATCCGATCCCGGGGCGGTATTACCTGATATTGCACTAAGAGCTTCATTAAGTTTCCTCTCCATTATCTGTTCGTCTAGTTTTTCTTTTTCCAGTGATGATAGCTGTGGTAAGTCGATCCCCTCTAAACATTCCTTTACATTATCTGCTCCCTGTGGTATACTGGATGAGTATAAATCCGAAAAGAATTTCAAATTCCCTCCGTATCTCTAATTTATCACTTGTCAAGTTCCCGGTACTTGTCCTAATTGTATTTATCCCTGGGTTATGATTAGAGATGAGCGAGCACTAAAATGCCCGGGTACTCGTTATTCGAGACGAACTTTTCCCGATGCTCGAGTGCTCGTCTCGAATAACGAGCCCCATTGAAGTCAATGGGAGACTCGAGCATTTTTCAAGGGGACCAAGGCTCTGCACAGGGAAGCTTGGCCAAACACCTGGGAACCTCAGAAAAGGATGGAAACACCACGGAAATGGACAGGAAACAGCAGGGGCAGCATGACTGAATGAGGCTAGATAGCATCTAAACCATGCAATAATTGACCCTGACACTATAGGGGACGGCATGCAGAGGCAGTGGCAGCAGCGGCAGGATAGAGAGTGTCATGGCGACATACCCTAAATGGACTCAGGCTTCAAACCAATGGGTGGCAGAGAGGAACCAAAGGAGGTGAGCCAGAAGCGCTGAAATGATTTCCTATGTGAACAAAAGGTTGACGGTATATTTAGTCGATAACACAGCATGGTGGCGACATAGTGACCAAGTTCCATAACGTATCTGGTGAAACACCCGAAAAATGAGCCTGACACAGCTTTTTTGATAAGGGGACGACATGTGGAGGCAGCCATGGAGACGACTTCCATGATTAAGAGCGACAGTATGGGGCATTCATATTGTGCTGCTATGACTGCAACTTCAGGTCTCCAGCATGGCGGTGACAGATAGGCCGAGTTCCACTATGTATCTGGTGAAACACCTGAAAATTCTGCCTGACACAGCTCGTTTGATAAGGGGATGATGTGCTGCATATCCTCTCGTGCTCCAGCGTCTGGGGTATAGAGAGTTGAAATGAGACATTGGTGGACGCTGTGGAGGATCGTGGAGGCAAAATGGACAGGAAACAGCAGGGGCAGCATGCATGGATGCCTCTGAGGATGCCTAATCTTGGGATGGAGCTGGCAGTCCGCTGCCAGGCGAGCTTTCGCCTGTCCAAGCCCCTGTCTCTCGGCACCTCCCCACCCAAAATGGGCCTGGGGGCCAAAAGCGTTTACTTTGAAAAAATTATAATTTTCAAAGCAGGCCGGGTCGTTTGAATATTTCACCTAGGAATAATGGAGTAGCATAGTGGTTCCATTTTTAATTGTTTTTACGGAAATGGTTCCATGATTAAGAGCGACAGTATGGGGCATCCATATTGCGCTGCTATGATTGCAACTTCAGGTCTCCAGCACGGCGGCGACAGATGGGCCGAGTTCAGTATCTGGTGAAACACCTGAAAATTCTGCCTGACACAGCTCGTTTGATAAGGGGACGATGTATGGAGGCAGTGAACTAGTAGTAGATTAAAGGTGCTGCAGTTAAAACTATGTTAGTTGGATCTTGGGATGGAGCTGGCGCTCCGCTGCCAGGCGAGCTTTAGCCTATCCAAGCTGCTGTCTCTCGGCTACTCCCCAAACAGCACTTCTAAGAACCTTTTGTATAAGATCAAGTGTAGTAGCGTTCTTATAAGTTTGGGATATGGTGGGTGAGGGGAATGTAAACAGATGCGCAAGAAGCGCTGAAATAATATCGGTAAATGATAAAAGTTTGCCAGTATATTTTGTGGATTACACAGCAGGGTGGCGACAAAGTTAACAAGTTTGATGTGGAATCCATGAAAACAACCCAAAATTCTGCCTGACACAGTTTGTTTGATAAGGAGACCATGTATGGAGGCAGCTATATGGACGACTTTTGGAGGCAGCTATGGCGATGACGTGTGGTGGTAGCAATGGAGACAACGTTTGGAGCCAGCTAAAAAGACGACATGTGAAGGCTGCTATGGAGACAATTTCATTTGGATAGTGCCTGTATGTGGCAGTCCAAAAAAGTTTTCAAACCAGAGGAGCAGGTAGGTGGTCCTCCAGAAAAATTAAATAAATAGAGTACTATAGCTAGAGCCAGTTGGCCCTGGCAAAAAATAGCCAGTTTCCTCTGCTTTAGTGTACAAAGTGGAGGAGAAGGAGGACAATGAGGAGGAGGAGTGCATACATTATTCAGGTTGAGCTTCTTTCACCTGGTGGAGAATGAAAATCCGGAGAAATCCAGGCTTTATTCATCTTGATAAGCGTCAGCCTGTCAGCGCTGTCAGTCAACAGGCGTGTACGCTTATCGGTGATGATGCCACCAGCTGCACTGAAAACCCGCTCGGACAACACGCTTGCGGCAGGGCAGGCAAGAACCTCCAAGGCGTACAGCGCCAGTTCGTGCCACATGTCCAGCTTTGAAACCCAGTAGTTGTAGGGAGCTGTGTGATCATTTAGGACGATGGTATGGTCAGCTACGAACTCCCTCACCATCTTTCTGTAAAGATCAGCCCTACTCTGTCGAGACTGGGGACAGGTCACAGTGTCATGCTGGGGTGACATAAAACTGGCAAAGGCCTTGTAAAGCGTACCCCTGCCAGTGCTGGAAAAGTTGCCTGCTCGCCTACTCTCCCTAGCTACTTGTCCCGCAGAAGTACGCCCTCTGCCGCTAGCGCTGTCAGAAGGGAAATACTGTTTCAGCTTGTGTACCAGGGCCTGCTGGTATTCATGCATTCTCACACTCCTTTCCTCTCAAGGGATGAGAGTGGAAAGATTTTGCTCGTACCGTGGGTCCAGGAGAGTGAATACCCAGTAATCGGTGCTGGAATAAATTCTTTGAACGCGAGGGTCACGGGATAGGCAACCTAGCATGAAATCTGCCGTATGTGCCAGAGTCCCAACGCGCAAGAATTCACTCCCCTCACTGGCCTGACTCTCCATTTCCTCCTCCTCCAACTCCTCTAACTCCTCTTCTTCTGCCCATACACGCTGAACAGTGAAGGACTGATCAATGCTCCCCTCTTCTGTCTTGCCAACATTCTCCTCCTCCTCCGATATGCGCTGAGAAACAGACCTAAGGGTGCTTTGGCTATCAACAAGGGAATCTTCTTCCCCCATCTCTTGTGACGAGCGCAAAGCTTCTGACTTCATGCTGGCCAGAGAGTTTTTCAACAGGCCAAGCAGCGGGATGGTGAGGCTGATGATGGCGGCATCGCCACTGACCATCTGTGTTGACTCCTCAAAGTTACTCAGCACCTGACAGATATCAGACATCCACGTCCACTCCTCATTGTAGACTTGAGGAAGCTGACTGACCTGACTACCAGTTCTGGTGGAAGTTGACATCTGGCAGTCTACAATCGCTCTGCGCTGCTGGTAAACTCTGGATAACATGGATAATGTTGAATTCCACCTCGTGGGCACGTCGCACAACAGTTGGTGAGCGGGCAGTTGGAGGCGGCGCTGCGCTGCCCTGAGAGTGGCAGTATCTATGCTGGACTTCCTGAAATGCGCACAGATGCGGCGCACCTTCGTGAGCAAATCCGACAGATTGGGTTATGTCTTGAGGAAACGCTGAACTATGAGATTTAACACAAGGGCCAGGCATGGCACATGTGTCAGTCTGCCGAGTTGCAATGCCGCCACCAGGTTATGGCCGTTGTCACACACAACCATGCCTGGCTTCAGGTTCAGCGGTGCCAGCCACAGATCGGTCTGCACCGTGATGCCCTGTAATAGCTCTTGGGCAGTGTGCCTTTTATCGCCTAGGCTCAGCAGTTTGAGCACCGCCTGCTGTCGCTTAGCGATGGCACTGCTGCTGTGCCTAGAGCTACCGACTGATGGCGCCATGCCTCCACCAAGTTAACCCAATGTGCCGTCAGCGATATATAGTGGCCCTGCCCGACAGCACTCGTCCACGTGTCCGTGGTCAGGTGGACCTTATCAGAAACGGCGTTGGTCAGGGCACAGATGATGTTCTCTGACACGTGCTTGTGCAGGGCTGGGACGGCACATCGGGAAAAGTAGTGGCGCCTGGGGACCGAATACCGAGGGTCGGCCGCCGCCATGAGGTTTCGAAAGGCCTCGGTCTCTACCAGCCTATAGGGCAGCATCTCCAGGCTAAGCAACTTGGAGATGTGGACGTTGAGGGCTTGGGCGTGTGGGTGGGTTGCGCTATACTTCCTTTTGTGCTCCAGCGTCTGGGGTATGGAGAGCTGAACGCTGGTGGATGCTGTGGAGGATCGTGGAGGCGAAGATGGGGTTTTCGCACGGGAGGTGTTTGGGCCGGGGTCCTGGGCAGGGAGCTGACTAGCAGATGACACAGGGGAAGGAGCAGTGGTGTGCCCGGCCGGAGGTGAACGGGCTTGGTGCCATTGAGTGGGGTGTTTAGCATTCATATGCCTGCGCATACTGGTGGTATGCTAGTAGTGGTGGAACCCCTGCTGATCCTGGTTTGGCAAAGGTTGCACACCACAGTCCGTCGGTCATCCGGTGTTTCTTTAAAGAGCCTCCAGACTTCTGAAAATCTAGCCCTCGCCACGGGAGCTTGACTACGGGCAACATTTGGCGCTGATGCACCAGCTCTGGCCCTGCCTCTCCGTCTGGCCCCACCACTGCCTCTTCCAACCTGTTCGTCTCAGAAGCACTGTGTTCACCCGGCCTATCAACCCAGCTTGGGTCTGTCACCTCATCATCCTCCGATCCCTCAGTCTGCTCTCCCCTCGGACATCCTGCCCTGACAACAACTTCAACACTGTCTGACAACCGTGTCTCCTCATCGTCCGACACCTCTTTACACACTTCTTCCACTACGTCAATAATGTCATCATCACCCACAGACTGCGACCGGTGGAAAACCTGGGAATCGGAAAATTGCTCAGCAGCAACCGGACAAGTGGTTTGTGACTGTGGGAAGGGTCCAGAAAACAGTTCCTCAGAGTATGCCGGTTCAAATGCCAAATTTTGCTGGGAGGGGGCAGACTGGGGGGAAGGAGGCTGAGGTGGTGGAGCTGGAGGAGTGCTGATTTCGGTGACATGGGTGGACTGCATGGAAGACTGACTGGTGGACAAATGGCTAGAAGCATTGTCCGCAATCCACGACATCACCTCTTTGCACTGTTCTGGCCTCAACAGTTCTCTACCACGAGTCCCAGTAACTTGAGACATGATGAACCTAGGGAGTGTAGCTCTGCGGCGTTCCCCTGCTCCCTCATCAGCAGGTGGTGTCTCACCCCGCCCAGGACCATGGCCTCTGACCCCTGCAATAGTTGGACGCCCACGTCCACGCCCTCGTCCTCTACCCCTAGCCCTCGGGTTAAACATTTTCAAAATTAAAGTGTAAACTTCAAATTTTTTTTTTTTGTGTTTTTTGTGGGGTTTTTATTAAACAAAACGATGCTATCCTATTGCTATGGCTAGTTTCTAACCTACACTGACAGCACACAACTGGATTTTGTGCTGTGCCTGATGACTTTGAGTTAAGAGAAATAAACGTAAAAAATAAATAAATCAGCAGACTGTGCCTAATTCAAATCAAACCCCTAATAAATTGTCCCACTTCGGTGTTTGAGGTGGATATGTGTGTCACTAAGAGCTAAACACAAGTCTCCCTGCAAATTACTCACAATATGGTACTAGCTGCACTACTTATAGCAGCAAGCCCAGCCACAAGCAAACCAAAAAAAAGGAAAATAAAACGTTATTGTAGCCCTAAGAAGGACTGTTGGGTTCTTGTAGAATCACTCCTGCCTAACACTATTCTAATAGAACAGCCTAATGCTTTCCCTGACCAGCAGCAGCTCTCTCCCTAGCGGCATCCAGACAGAGAATGACGCGGGCAGGGGCTATTCTATTCCAGGGTCACCTGATCTGGCCAGCCAACCACTGCTATCGACGTGTAAGGGTACCACGTCATGCTGGGTGGAGTGCAGAGTCTCCTGGCTTGTGATTAGCTCTGTTTCTGGCCGCCAAAAACCAAAACGGCGGGAGATGCCATTTTCTCGAGCTGGCGAAATACTCGTCCGAGCAACGAGCAGTTTCGAGTACGCTAATGCTCGAACGAGCATCAAGCTCGGACGAGTATGTTCGCTCATCTCTAGTTATGATCTTGACTTTGTATCACCTTTGCTAGTGTCTTCCCGGGTTTACCCCCTCCAAAGTGTTTCTTATATCCTGCAAAGAAAACAGCATGTTCTGCCTTTTCCATCAACACATCCTCTAGTTCTTTATGAGCTATTTTTAATTTGTCATAGTTCTTATTATTCGGCATGGTTCTAAACCTCTCCTCACATTCCTGAATATTCTCTTTAAGCTTTTCCTCCTGCTTACGTTTTGCTTTTTTGCCCATTGTATTTTGCTAAATAAGAACCCACGGATATGGGATTTCAATGAATCCCAGACTAACCTTATGTCCGTGTCTTTCTTATTCTCAGTCCAGAACCTATTTATCTCTTCCATCAAGTCCAGATCTATATCCAATATTGCTAACCAATGGCCATTAATTCTATATGGAATTGAGCGCTCCCCTATCACTTTCTTATTCCTAAGGTCAAGTACTACCAAGTAATGATCCGATATGCTGTTTGGCTCATATACCATTTTTACCACATATTCCATACAAGCGCTATTCCCTAATGCAAGATCTATCCTAGACATCCCTTTATGGGATTTACTGAAACAAGAATATGCTATTCTTTTCGGGTATTTCTGCCTCCATATATCTATGAGGCCCACTTCATCACAGATTTTTTTTAATGGTGATCCTCCTTCTATTTTTCTAGTGAGATCCCTTGAGATTCTGTCAAGTTCCGGGTCCATTATGCAATTATAATCCCCACAAGACAATACAGGACAATTAGGGCAATTTTCCAGAAAAAGCAATAAATGTCTAATGACTTCTGGTGAATATGGTGGAGGGATATATACAAAGGCCAGTACACACCTTAGACCTTCTAAAATGCCATCAATAAAAACAAATCGGCCAGACTCATCCGTTTTGGATTTTAATACCTTAAGATCAATTTTATGATGGATCAATACACTCACTCCCCTTGAGAGGTTACTGAAGCATGAATGATATTGTGTGCCAATCCATTTCCGATTTAATCTCCAAATTGTATCCTGGGTCAAGTGGGTTTCAATTAACACTATAATTGCTGGAAGATGCCTATTAATGCAATCGAAGATGGCTTTTGCCGAGTACCCTACCCCTCTATTTGGCCCACTACTATCTTTCATAGGCCTCTCCACTAAGACCTCACCCCTCCATTAATCCCCCTCGCCGCCCTGCCACCACCAGACCCTCCGCCAAAAACAGTTCAATAAAGACCAACCACATCCAGTGTCATTATTTAATCCTATTTTCTCATAGGCCTTTCGAATCTAACCACTCCATCGCTTGCTCTGGGGTATAAATAAAAAACAACTTTATCTTGATAAATAACTCTTAACTTTGATGGAAAAAGGAGAGAGTATCTTAAGTTTGCCGTCTGTAACCTTTTTCACATCATAGAAACTCTTCCTTTTAACTTGTGTGGCCCTTGAATAGTCTGGAAATAACATCACCTTAGCTTTCTCATAAAACACATAACCTTTCTCCCTTGCTTTCTTTAGTATTGTATCTCTGTCTTTAGACAATAACAGTTTGACTATTATATGCCTAGGCCCCATTCCTGGTGGTGGTGGCTTTCCGGGTATTCTATGCTCTCTTTCTACGCAAAACACAGACGATAAATGTTCTTTCCCCGTTACCTGTTGTAACCATTTCTCCATACAATCCACGGGGTTTCCCCCTTCTGCCCCCTCCGGCAAGCCCACCACCCGTATATTGGCCCTACGGGATCTATCTTCCATCTCGTCCAGTTTTTTTTGCCGTGTACCCTTCCCTTCTTTGAGAAGGTTAACCTCTTTTTTCAGATTATTTCTCTCTTTTGTAAGGTCCACTATCTTATTTTCATTCTCTTTTAATTTTTCTCTTATTTTTTTAACTTCCCCCCTCATAAATGTACTTTGTGTCAAATTTATTTGTCAAATCCAAGATAGAAGCGTTGCAGTCTTTAATGGCTTGCAAAATTTCCAAGACCGAGTTCTTATCTAACATTACATTAGTAAGCAAGCTACTTTCTATACCAGCCTCCTCTGTGCCCCCTCTCTGCTCTTCTTGAGCCGATTCTTCGGCGTTAGTTCTGATTTGGCCCTTAGGTTCTACGCCTTGCTTCTGATTTGCTTTTTTCCTTGTCTGTGGTGATTGCCATAATTTTTCCAATTTATTCTCATTCCTAATAGTTCCCTTAGCCTTGGGCGAAACAGCACCTTGTGACTTCCTTTTTATCTGATTTGTCTATTTTCGGCACCATTTTCTCACTAGAGTTGAGAGGGACCAAGTCAAGATAAATAGTCACAAACCGAACAGTCGGTGCTAGGTAGGGATTGGACCTTGGGGTACACCTATCCCCCCTATTCTACTTCCCACTAGCACGTTACCTGATGATACACGTTTAAAGGGAGACACTGGGAGGCTACAAAACCTTCCTTATGTTCAAAGTTCCCTTTTCCTACCACAACGGGGAGAAAGGACAGGGATACATACAATTCACCACCTCTGTTCTCTAAATAGCATATATCTTGTTGACACTAGGTAGTCTCTTATGTTATCGTCTATGTTCAGAAGTCAGATAAGACAATTCATGACTGTTATTAGTAAAACCCCCACAACCCATCAATTCCCATATCATAGGCATAGAACATTAGCGACAAACAAGAGGTATTGTAGGCCCAATATCGCCACAAATCCACTCTTCCTTAGGCCCTAAACTTAGTGTGTTGAAACCGAATTGAACGTAAATACTGCCTAGGACATAAGATAACAATAGCTATCAATAGAGCAATTCAATAACAACGATGCAAGTCCATTCTTCCTGCCACCTTGGGCATAAGTTGTTAATAACATAAATGATGTTAATAGGGCCAGTATCAACCAGTTATTCCTATAACCTTGAGCATAATTTGTTAATAACATAGTCAATGTTAGTAGTACCAATACAGGTCAGTTCTTCCTGCAGCCCTGAGCATAAGTAGTTAATAGCATAGTCAGTGTTAGTGGAATCACTTCTTACTGCAACCTCAGGCATAAGTTGTTAATCACGTATTCAATATTAGTAGTACCAACACAGGTCAATACTTCCTTCCACCTGGGGCATGAGTTGTTAATAGCATAGTAATATTAGTATATTAGTAGTGCCAGTATACATCAATTCTTCCTTCAACTTTTAGGCATAAGTTGTTAATAGCATATTCAATGTTAATAGTACCAATGCAAGTCAATTCTTCCTTCCGCCTTGAGCATAGGTTGTTAATAGCATAAACAATATTAGTAATACCAATGCCAGTCAATTCTACCTTGAGCTTTGGACATAAGTTGTTAATAGCATGTTCAATATTGGTAGTGCCATTGCAGTCAATTCTTCCTTCAACTTTGGGCATAAATTGTTAATAACTGTTAGTAACTTGTTAGTAACTTAGTCAATATTAGTAGAACCAGTGCAAATCACTTCTTCCTACAACCTTGAGCATGAGATGGCAACAACATAGACCGTATTGGTAGTGCCCAGAAAATCTGTTCCTCCTACAGCTTTAGGCTTAAGGTGTTAACAGCATAAAGGTGTTAGTAATGCCCACATGGCTCCACTCTTCCTAAAGTTGCTCAAGGTAGTATGTTAGAAGGCTGGTTAGGAAAGTTAGTAGCGAATTAGCTTGCCTGAATAGATAAAGTCACCACGACAAAACACAGTCAGAAGGACAGCAAAAAGATAAATTCAACAGCCTCCACTGTGTCCATTTTTTTTCCCCACAATATTATAGTAGACACTAGCCACATACTTATAAAAGACAAGTTGTGATCGCTCATCTCACCATCTTCGCCTCGCTGGCCTTGGGTTGCAAACCGATCCCCTCAGGCTTCCACGAGTGTCTCCTTCAAAGTGATGCGTTGATCAAGATGCGGTCTCTGCTAGCTCCTCCATCGACAGCCACTGCCTCCTGCGTTTCCAGCTGGATATCCTAGATCAGAGGGAAATCGCTGGTCCCGATCCGGTCCAACTCCCAGTGTTCCACTCCACTGGTGCCGCTAATTTCAGGCTCCCGGAGGGGCTGCCATATGTCTCAGCCACCTGCCCCCAGCACTGGCTCACCAATGTAGCCTTACCACCGGCGCACGCTCGGCTCCGTTATGACCAGCGGTTCACCATCCAGGCGGCGGCGGTGTAGTCGTACTTCGGTGGTCCACCGCGCTATCGACGGGGTTTCGGAACGCTGGAGGGCTGGTATCGCAGGGCTTCCATGCGTGGGGGAGGAGCGGTGAACGACATGCTCACATCATGCCGCTTCCGGTCCGGACCCTTGACCCTTGGCCGCCCTTAATCATAACATACATAGTATAGTATGTCATGTATGTCATGATTAAGGGCGGTGTTCCTCTCGAAATGCGTTGACGCTTTGACTTGCTTCTATCTATTGGTTATAATGTAATCCAAATAAAGTTGTCGGGAACCTGGCTGGACCGTGATTATATTCTTCAGACTTATCAAGCTGTCTGAAAGTCAGAATATTCCAATCTCAGCTCCCCTTTAAAGTATTCATGAACACTGGTAAAATGAAAGCTGAGCTCTAATTGGTTGCCATGGGTAACTAGTAATATTCTGACTTTCAGACAGCTTCATAAATCTGCCCCAATGTTCCCAAACCCTCCACTGCTGTGTTACAGGCAACCCCAAAGCATGAGAAATTTTGTGATGCGGAGTTCCCTACCATCAAAAATAAACTTTCCCCTGTAATGTCAGGAACTGCAAAACCTGCTCTCTAATTTTGACAAGAGACAAGACAAGATACATATCCCCAACACACAGCAGGAATATAACATGCCCGGGAAATTTTCATGTTCCATTTTTAATGTGGTCTACCTGATTGGGTGCAAAAAATGTCCTGTGGGGGGTCTTTATGTTGGAGAAACGGGACAAAAACTTAAAGCTTGGATAAGGTCTGATTGCCACACAATGAAAGAGGAGCAGAAACATCTAACTGTGGCAAAACACTTTTGCAGTCCTGGCCATAATACCCTGGATATGAAGGTTCTTATATTAAAGGGCAATTTCCGGGAGAGATGAATTTGGGAATACAAGTTTATTACCCTCTTTGGCACCCTCCACACCGGACTCAATGGGGCACATTTACTTACCCGGTCCAGTCGCGATCCAGCGGCGGGTTCTCCGTCGCTGATTCGGGTTCTGCCGGGTTTCACTAAGGTCCGTGCGCCGATATTCACCAGGTGTCGCTGCTGCGCCGAGGTCCGCCGGAGTTCACCTGCTTTTTTCTGGTGTATGTGAGTGCTTGATCTTGCGACACAAATGGCTTTTTAAATTCCGCGATTTTTCCGAATCCTTCGGGTTGTCCGGTGGCCACACCCCCCGATTTATGTCGCGTGAAAATCGGCGCGATTGCGCCAAAAATCGATTGCGTGCGCCACAATCCCGTGACATACAGCGCAAAGCAGAAATATTCGGGAAAAACCCGACCGATTCGCGGCTGCGGACCCTTAGTAAATGTGCCCCAATGTATCAAAGGGATTCATAACTCACTACAACCTCTAACCGATGTTAGCTTGAGATAATGGTTCATCAGAGACTCCAGAGTTTTTAACTTACAGGCAATAAGCCATCACATTGCCCAAGTCATCTCTGTCCATGGTGTATAAAATCTGTGTCACTTCAGAAAGACTGTCATACAATGCCTGATGAAGGGACAATAGCGGTCCCGAAAGCTTGCTTGCAACATCTGATATTTCAGTTATCAAAAGGTATCACAATCTCAAGAAGATTACTTTATTTGACCTATCAAAAGGGATCTTAACCCTTTACCGTCACGAGCCGTAATAGTAAGGCGCGGTCAGGTCCCGATGCATGTAGAGGGCTGAGCCCTCTCCATAGCCAGTAAGTCTTTGCTGCATATTGCAGTTCCTTCTCTACTAAAATATCCCCCATAGCTCGATTTGTTACATTGAGAAGATACATACGGATATAGCGTAGACAGTTTTGAGAAAAAAAAAAGAGTTTTAATATCAGATCTACTTACATAAAAAAGTGCATATTTCAAATCCATGAGGACGCCAGTCATCCCACCTCACAGCTTCTTAAATAATATTTTATTATCACTGAAAACATTTTTTTCGCCAAAAATATACTCCTCCTCCAATTTCTCCATATATAAATTTGCAAATGATGGGTCAAATTTTGAAACGAATAAGTAGAATTCAGCGGCACTCACCAGTTTCGTGCGAAGAAATCTTTATCGAGGTGTGTACATAGGCAGAGCGGGGCCTGGCGATGGGCCATTTCGCGCTAGTCTAGCACATCATCAAACCAATGATGGGGGTAAAATTCTGCCAAATCGCCGTACCATCGATTTGCACACGAAAACTGTGCTGAAAAATTGGGCTTATACTCAAGTATATACGGTAATTACAATCCAGATAAACTCAGATTTTTGGTAATTGACAAAGTGGCGACTAGAGATGGGCGAATTTGTTAAAATTTCGTTTGTCCCGATTAGCCAAATTTTTTGAAAAAATTTGATTCGACCCGAATCGAATCATGACGAATCACCTTAAAAAACAGGTATTTCGTGGCTGCAGAGAGCCTTTAGGGTGTTGTAGAAAGATGTGCCATGCTTAAATATAAATAGGGAGCGTGGTTTGGTCTTCAAACAATGCTGTGTTTCAGTATGACACTCACATGACAGCCGCCGCTCTTAGAATTGATTCACTCTTCAATTCCATGTGCACTTACAGAAGCGAAGCAGGAATGCAGCCTGACAAGGTAACGTCTGTGCCAGCTCGAAAGGACTGAGCTGAGGGCCAAGATTCCACTATAACATCAAAGAGTGCACTCTTTCTACATTGACATCAGATAATTCCATAGATTACAACAGAACCTGTTCTGTTAAACGTGGATACATGTAGAAATCCCCCAAAAGAGTGGAGAGGGTGTCAGCAGTAATTCTGCATTGACTTCACTGATCATTTTGCCCTTCATTTCGTCCATCAGTGTCCGCTTTCAATCGGTCATTAATCCATCAACAGTATTGCTAAAAACAAAATCAACAGGACTGGATGCAAAACAGAGATGACCAGTAAATGGGATATTAGCATGTCCTCTGTGTTTTGTATCCACTCCTGCTTTTGGCTATTAATCCTGAGGCTTTTAATGCCTTCTGACAGATGAAATGAAGGGGGAAACTAAACATAGTGGCAACGCCATAGAGCAATGGAGAGTGAAAACAGCATTCTGAAAATCATAGGGTGTTCCAGGCAGACAGTGGTCAGTTGAGAGCAGCATGAGTAGGCTGCAGACTGGCACAATGACAAATTATGGAGGTGGCGGAAACATGGAAGGCCACAAAGTGGCACAATGATAAGAGTGTGGAGGTGGTGGCAGCAGAAGCAGCAGCAGGAACCCACATGTGGCAGCAACATGGTGGCAGCAACATGGAAATCCACAGAGTGGTCCAATGATGGAGTGTGGAGGTAGTGGCAGCAGCATCAGCAGCAGCAACAGGAGGCCACAAAGTGGCACAATGATAAGAGTGCAGAGGTGGCGGTAGCAGCATCAGCAGCAGGAACCCACAGGTGGCAGCAACATGGTGGTAGCAACAGGGAAAGCCACAGAGTAGCACAATGATATAGTGCGGAGGTGGTGTCAGCAGCAGCAGGACCCCGCAGAGTGGCACTTTGATATAGTGTGAAGGTGGCATCAGCAGAAGCAGGAGCCCGCAGAGTGGCACAATAATATAGTTTGGCGGTGGCGTCAGCAGCAGCAGTAGGGGCACGCAGAGTGGTGCAATGATATAGTGTGGAGGTGGCATCATCAGCAAAAGCCCACAGGGTGGCACAATGATATATTGTGGAGGTGGCATCAGCAGCAGCAGGAGCCCGCAGGATGGAACAATGATATAGTGTGAAGGTGGCAGCAGCAGGAGCCCGCAGGGTGGCACAATGATATAGTGTGGAGGTGGCTTCAGCAGCAGCAGGAGCCTGCAGAGTGGCACAATGATAAAGTGTGGAGGTGGCTGATGTCAAAGTTACACAGGGGAGTAGGCCATTCTGATGCTGCCACACAAGGAGGGTGTGCTTGGCTATGTAAGAATGGCTGAAGTGCATGCACAGTGTCCTTGTCATTTTTAGAATGTCTTGTAGATGGGTTAAAGACTTCAGGAACTTGTTGACAACCAGATTGAACACATGCGCCATGCAGTCTGCATGAACCATCCCTCCTCGTTGCAGCACGGACACCATGTTCCTCCCATTGTCTGTCACCATGTTTCCAATTTTTAGGTGTCGCGGAGAAAGCCACACATTGATTTCTTCTTGCATGACACGGAGCAGTTCCTCCTCTGTGTGACTTCATTCACCCAGGCAAACCAGGTGTAGATCTGTGCGACACCACTGTGCCCTGCTCATGTGGTATGATGAATCAGCACTTGTGGAGGCTGAGCTGGTGGTGGAGGAGGTGGACACCGGCGCAGGAGCAGCAGTTTGATAATGAGGAGGAGAAAGCGCCGTCTCTTGTGGAAGTTGTTGGTGTGGCTGGGAGGGAAGCACATTCACCCAGTGGGCTGTAAAGGACATGTACTGCCCCTGACCATAGTTACAGCTCTACATGTCCGCGCTGCCGTGCACCTTGAACGAAACTGATAAGCTCAAGGACTGGCCCACCTTCCATTGTACATATTGGTCAAGGGCTGGCACTGCCTTTTTGGAAAAAAATTGGAACTCTCCACCTCGGTTCGGTACAAGCCATTAGTTCTCTGAAGAGTGCAGAGTTGACGACTTGGAAAGGGACGGACTGCAGTACCAACAACTTGGACAAGAGCACTGTCAGCTTCTGCACCTTAGGATGGCTGGATACATACAGTTGTCTCTTTGTAATCCCTCGCTCAACGACTGCTGGTGCCATGCGTAGCGAGGAGCAGGAGCATTTGGACCGGGAGATGATGTCAAAGACAAACAGCTCCCTTCGGCAGAGGTGCTGGAGCCTTGACTTGCTGAAACAGCATGTGTGCCACTAGGTGCTGCTGCTGTTGCTCCGCCTGCAGGATGGACCACATCTGACACCCGTTTATCCCAGGCCTTTGGATGGTGATACTCATAGTATCATAGTATCATAGTATATAAGGCTGGAAGGAGACGCAAGTCCATCAAGTCCAACCTTTAAGAATTAAATAAATGTTTTATCCCCGTAACCCGTGATATTTTTTCTCTCCAGAAAGGTATCCAGGCCTCTCTTGAACATGTACATAGAGTCCGCCATTACAACCTCCTGCGGCAGAGAGTTCCACAGTCTCACTGCTCTTACAGTAAAGAACCTTTGTCTATGTTGATGGTAAAATCGCCTCTCCTCTAAGCGTAGAGGATGCCCCCTTGTCCTGGTAACAGACCGAGGTATAAAAAGATCTTTGGAGAGATCCTTGTACTGTCCGTTCAGGTATTTGTACATTGTAATGAGGTCTCCCCTCAGTCGTCTTTTTTCTAAACTGAATAATCCCAAATTTTTTAATCTGTCAGTGTATTCTAGTTCCCCCATTCCCCTAATAATCCTGGTTGCTCTCCTCTGCACCCGTTCCAGCTCTACTATATCCTTTTTATACACTGGTGCCCAAAACTGTACACAATATTCCATGTGTGGTCTGACCAGGGATTTGTATAAGGGCAAAACTATGTCTTTATCATGAGAATCTATTCCTCTCTTGATACATCCCATTATTTTATTTGCTTTAGCAGCAGCCGCCTGGCTCTGGTCACTAAAATTAAGTTTACCATCCACCAATACCCCCAAGTCCTTTTCAGCTTCAGTTTTACTAAGTAATTGACCGTTTAGAACATAATTATACTTTTTGTTTCCATGGCCCAAGTGCATAACTTTACATTTATCTACATTAAACCTCATCAACCATTTCTCTGCCCATCCCTCAAGCTTCCACAAATCCCTCTGTAATGCTAAACTATCGACCTCAGTATTAATTACTTTACACAGCTTAGTATCATCTGCAAATATTGAAACTTGACTGTGTAAACCCACTACAAGGTCATTAATAAAAATATTAAAAAGAAGTGGCCCCAATACTGACCCCTGTGGCACTCCACTGGTAACATCAACCCAATCTGAGAATGTGCCATTAATGACCACCCTCTGTTTTCTATCACTAAGCCAATTACTTACCCAAATACACAGATTTTCTCCTATTCCCAGCAGTCTCATTTTATATACCAACCTTTTATGTGGCACGGTGTCAAATGCCTTTGAAAAGTCCAGATATACAACATCCACAGCGTCCCCCAGATCCAGTCTTGAACTTACCTCCTCGTAGAAACCAATCAGATTAGTCTGACAGGAGCGATCTCTCATAAACCCATGCTGACGCTGGGTTATAAGGTTGTGCACAGTGAGATACTCCAGGATAGCATCTCTAATAAACCCCTCAAATATTTTCCCCACCACAGCAGTTAGACTTACGGGTCTGTAGTTTCCAGGATCGCTATTTGATCCTTTTTTGTATATTGGTACCACATTTGCTATGCGCCAGTCCTGTGGAACATAACCAGTCCTCAGTGAATCTTCAAATATTAAAAATAACGGTTTGTCTATCACCGTACATAATTCATGCAGAACCCGGGGGTGTATGCCATCTGGCCCAGGTGATTTATCTATCTTAGTGGTTGCGAGGCGGCGCCGTACCTCTTCCTGGGTTAAACTGTTGACATTATAAAAAGAATTAACATTATTCCTCATTGTGTCTTCCACCAGGGGATTTTCCTGGGTAAAGACAGTTGAGAAGGCGACATTCAGTAGATTGGCCCTTTCCTCATCTCCTTCCACCATGACCCCCATGTTATTTCTAAGGGGACCCACACTCTCTGTTTTTAGTTTCTTATCATTTATATACTTGAAAAATAATTTGGGATTATTTTTGCTCTCCCTGGCAATATTTCTCTCAGTCTCTATTTTTGCGGCCTTTATCTGCTTTTTACAGGATTTATTTTTCTCTCTATAATCCTGTAATGCCTCATCGCTACCTTCACGTTTTAGCACCTTAAACGCTTTATCTTTCTCGCTTATTGCTTTCCTTACAGGACTAGTTAGCCACATAGGGTTTTTCTTGTTCCTTTTATGCTTTTTCCCATAAGGTATGTGTTTCTCACAGGACTTTTTCAGAATATATAAGAAAAAGTCCCATTTTTGGGGTGTACTTTTGTCTTTGAGAACATTATCCCAGTCTATGCCTTTAAGGTCTTCCCTTAGTTGCTGAAAATTTGCCCTCCTGAAGTTTAGAGTGTTGGTTGCCCCTTCACTAACGCTCTTAGTAAAGAATAATACAAAATCAATAATATTATGATCACTATTCCCCAGGTTCCCCCCAACCTGTAGTTTTGATACCCTATCAGGTCTGTTGGTAAGGATAAGGTCCAGCAGTGCCCCCCCTCTTGTTGGCTCCAGGACTAGTTGCGACAGGTAATTGTCTTTTGTTGTTGACAAGAACCTGCTGCCTTTGAAGGACCTGCATGTTTCTGCCCCCCAGTCA
Organism: Engystomops pustulosus; assembly: GCF_040894005.1. NCBI lineage: Eukaryota > Metazoa > Chordata > Amphibia > Anura > Leptodactylidae > Engystomops > Engystomops pustulosus. The sequence continues at coordinate 111,001,165 of NC_092416.1, read as the reverse complement.
ATATCTGGGTAATTGAAGTCCCCCATGATAAGTACTTCACCATGCTTTGAAGCCGCATCCATTTCACTTATCAGCATTTCCTCTGCTGCCTCCATTATATTTGGAGCCTTATAACAAACCCCTAGTAATATTTTATTATTTTTTTTCCCTCCCCTTATCTCCACCCATAGGGACTCCACATTTGCGTTACTGATGTCATCTCGCAGGACGGGCTTGAGGCAAGAATTCACATATAAACAAACCCCTCCCCCTTTTTTATTTATACGATCCTTTCTAAAAAGACTATAACCATCTATAGCAACAGCCCAGTCATAGCTACTGTCCAGCCATGTCTCGCTGATACCCACTATATCATATTTCCGCTCCAACATCAAGAGTTCCAGTTCCTCCATTTTGTTTGTGAGGCTTCTGGCATTTGTGTACATGCACTTTATATGGTTTTCCCTGTCCGTATTCCTTTTGTTCTTATTCCCCAATCTCATTCCAGCCCCCCTTCCTCCCCCATGGACTATGACTCTTCCCAGCTCTCTATGTACACTGTCTATTTGCCCTGCACAAGTGTAGTTGCCCTCCCCCCAGGTCTCTAGTTTAAACACTCCTCCAACCTTCTAGCCATTTTTTCCCCTAAAACAGCGGCCCCCTCCCCATTGAGGTGCAGCCCATCCCTACTGTAGAGCCTGTAGCCGACAGAAAAGTCAGTCCAGTTCTCCATGAACCCAAAACCCTCCTTCCTACACCAACTTTTGAGCCACTTATTTACCTCCTTGATCTCCCGCTGCCTTTCTGGTGTGGCACGTGGTACAGGCAGTATTTCGGAGAAAATTACCTTTGAGGTCCTTGCCCTGAGCTTATGGCCTAAATCTCTGAAATCATTTTTAAGGACCTTCCACCTACCTGTTACTTTGTCATTAGTGCCAATGTGGACCCTGACCGCTGGTTCCTCACCAGCCCCTCCCAGTAATCCGTCAACCCGATCCGCAACATGCCGAACCCGAGCACCCGGCAAACAACACACTGTTCGGTATGCACGGTCTTTGTGACAGATTGCCCTGTGTGTTCCCCTAATAATCGAATCTCCCACTACCAGCACCTGTCTGACCTTGCCTGTGCTTCCATTACCCTTCTTACCGGAGCAGACATTCCCCTGGTTGCTAGCGGCCACGTCTTTCTGCAGCATTGCTACCCCAGAGCTGATATCCCCCTCATCCGCCAGCCTGGCAAACTTATTGGGGTGCACCAGATCAGGACTAGACTCCCTACAACTCTTCCCTCTACCCCGCCTTCTACATGTTACCCAACTGGCTGCCCCCTCACTCTGCACCTCCATACTTCCCTCCCCACACCCATCTTCCCCAGAGAGTTTGTGCTCCAGGAGCAGCAAACTTCGTTCCATATTATCAATTGCCCGCAGCCTTGAAACTTGCTCATTTAGATCCAGAATTTGGGCTTCCAGATGAGCAATTTTCACACACCCCACACAGCAGTATTCCCCCTCGAACGGCTGTTCAAGGAAAGCATACATGGCACAGGATGTACACCTTGTAGCAATGCCACTTATGGAGTCCATTATTCTAATGGGGATTACAATAGAAATATGCACAGAAAGAAGAATCTACAGTCAGAGTAACACAAAACACAGCAGTTACCTGTTAAAGCCCCTCAAACTTAAGTCCCTTAAACCTAAGTCACACTTAAGACAGTGCACACACTTGGGATCAATGCACACTCGCCGCCAAGCTCACACACTCGCTTTTCTGATGCTTCTTTTAAAGGTTATCTGCCACAAAAATCTGCAGAGCTCACTGCAACAGGATCTGGCTGCAAACCACCTGCATGTGTTAGCGCAGGGCCGCTTCACTTTCTGTCTGCAGATACAACATATACCCACGCTCGGCTCCTCTGGTGTCCTTACAAAAAACTGGCACCCCACCGAGGTGATAATTTTGCCGCCAACACTCTGCACTGAGCAACCTGCCTCGCTGAGCCCCTGGGCCACTGCTTACTTGGACCTGCGAATTGGGATTAGTACCCTGCGGACGTTTGGCTCCTATCCTCGCACTGCTGTCACTGCTTACTCAAGGCCACAGTAGTAACTTGCTGCCTGCTCTGATGCCTGACACGCAAGCTGACACTCTCTTTGCCCGACAATGATGAATCCAATGCTACACCCGGCTCCCATGTGTGACCGGCTACATCATTGTCAATTTGCGTTTCCCTGCCACTGCTACTCTCCTCACCGGTGTCAGTATGCACAGCCTGCCTACTGCAGGCAGCAGCGGAAGTCTGCTCCACCTCTTCACTGCCAAGCACCTGCTGACTGCCCTCAAACACTTTGTCCTCGCTGAATAGTGGCACTGATCCCAGACCACTTAGTGGCTCTCTGGCTGTGGGAAAGGAACAGGACAGAGGCTGTTTGAGGACAGGTGAGGGCCGCTGACCTGCTTATGGGCCATGCCAACGCCGGCCGGCACATCCCCCCACCCGGCACATTGATCCTCCCGCCGGCCGACACAGTTACCTGCCTACATATAATATATATATATATGTATATATATAGTAGGGGTTCACTCAAATGGTAGCCTTTAGAGAAGTGCCACGCAGCAGTCTTTCAGGTGAACAAAACAGGTGTCTTTATTTAGACTTAAAAATAACAGGCAAAAGGGCTTGCTCCAGCCAGCAAAACAAAATGCATAGTCCATATGATAAATCTCAGTCCATGTTATCAAGCACAGTTCACATTCAAAGGCACAGTACCGTACTTCACCCTCCTGGGTTAGGAGCACCTTTCTAGTCCTCAGACTTCCCCACACAGCAACGCTCAGCTCTGGCTCTGCTATTCCCTGTGTTCCACTCAGCTACACAGGTAGGGAACCACCCACCCTTCTCCTGACACAGGTAGCTTTACATAGGGCTGCAAGCCCTGGCCTGGAACGTGGGAGCATCCATCCCACCCAGCACTGTGACTGCTCCAGAAAAAACCCGTCCCGGATCAGCTGCATTGCAGCTATGCTAAAATAACAAAAGTGTCAGTGGCCGAACGCTGCTGACACCAGAAATACTGGATTTTACTTAACCGAGGCCAGGCACCACGGCGACACGTATCTACCATCCACCACAACACCTTGTGCCTTTCTACATACCCCCCCCCTCTGCCCAACACAGGGGGTCTGAGCACCTTCAGCCAGCATGCAATAAACCCTAGACAGCGCATCTGCGCTACCTTGTAATTTGCCAGGCCTATGCTCCACTGTAAAATTAAAGTCTTGCAGAGCCAAGAACCAACGGGTCACACGGGCATTGTTACTAGAGATGAGCGAACACTAAAATGCTCGGGTACTCGTTATTCGAGACGAACTTTTCCCGATGCTCGAGTGCTCGTCTCGAATAACGAACCCCATTGAAGTCAATGGGAGACTCGAGCATTTTTCAAGGGGACCAAGGCTCTGCACAGGGAAGCTTGGCCAAACACCTGGGAACCTCAGAAAAGGATGGAAACACCACGGAAATGGACAGGAAACAGCAGGGGCAGCATGCATGGATGCCTCTGAGGCTGCCTAATCGCACCATTATGCCAAAATTATGGGCAACAGCATGGCCATGACAGAGTGACAGAATGAAGCTAGATAGCATCTAAAACATCCAATAATTGACCCTGACACTATAGGGGACGGCATGCAGAGGCAGCGGCAGCAGGCTAGAGAGTGGCATGGCGACATACCCTAATTGGACTCAGGCTTCAAACCAATGGGTGTCAGAGAGGAACCAAAGGAGGTGAGCAAGAAGCGCTCAAATAATATCGGTACATGATAAAAGTTTGCCAGTATATTTTGTGGATTACACAGCAGGGTGGCGACAAAGTTAACAAGTTTGATGTGGAATGCCCTGTAATAGCTCTTGGGCGGTGTGCCTTTTATCGCCTAGGCTCAGCAGTTTCAGCACCGCCTGCTGTCGCTTAGCGACGGCACTGCTGCTGTGCCTAGAGCTACCGACTGATGGCGCCATGCCCACGGATGGTAATTCGGAGGAGGAGGAGGTGGAGGAGGGGTGGGAGGAGGTATAGTAGGCCTTTGAGACCTGGACCGAGGTAGGCCCCGCAATTCTCTGCGTCGGCAGTATATGACCAGCCCCAGGGTCAGACTCGGTCCCAGCCTGCACCAAGTTAAGTGTAGTAGCGTTCTTATAAGTTTGGGATATGGCGGGTGAGGGGAATGTAAACAGATGCGCAAGAAGCGCATGATGCGCATGGAGCTGGCGCTCCGCTGCCAGGCGAGCTTTCGCCAATCCAAGCCCCTGTCTCTAGGCTACTCCCAAAACAGCACTTCTAAGAACCTTTTGTATAAGATCAAGTGTAGTAGCGTTCTTATAAGTTTAGGATATGCCGGGTGAGGGGAATGTAAACAGATGCGCAAGAAGCGCTGAAATAATATCCCTAAATGGTAAAAGTTTGCCAGTATATTTTGTGGATAACACAGCAGGGTGGCGACAAAGTTAACAACTTTGATGTGGAATCCATGAAAACAACCCAAATTTCTGCCTGACACACCTCGTTTGATAAAGGGACGATGTATGGAGGCAGCTATATGGACGACTTTTGGAGGTAGCAATGGAGACAACGTGTGGAGGCTGCTATGGAGACAATTTAATTTGGATAGTGCCTGTATGTGGCAGTCCCAAACATTTTTCAAACCAGAGGAGCAGGTAGGTGGCCCTCCAGTAAAATGGAATAGATTGAGTGCCTGTATGTGGCAGTCCCAAAAATTTTTCAAACCAGAGGAGCAGGTAGGTGGCCCTCCAGTAAAATGGAATAGATTGAGTGCCTGTATGTGGCAGTCCCAAAAATGTTTCAAACCAGAGGAGCAGGTAGGTGGCCCTGCAGTAAAATGGAATAGATTGAGTGCCTGTATGTGGCAGTCCCAAAAATTTTTCAAACCAGAGGAGCAGGTAGGTGGCCCTCCAGTAAAATGGAATAGATTGAGTGCCTGTATGTGGCAGTCACAAAAATGTTTCAAACCAGAGGAGCAGGTAGGTGGCCCTGCAGTAAAATGGAATAGATTGAGTGCCTGTATGTGGCAGTCCCAAAAATGTTTCAAACCAGAGGAGCAGGTAGGTGGCCCTGCAGTAAAATGGAATAGATTGAGTGCCTGTATGTGGCACTCACAAAAATTGTTTCAAACAGAGGACCGGGTAGGTGGCCCTCCAGAAAAATTAAATGCATGAAGTACTATAGCAAGAGCCAGTGGGCCCTGTCAAAAAATAGCCATTTTCCTCTGCTTTACTGTACAAAGAGGAGGAGAAGGAGGAAAATGAGGAGGAGGAGGAGTGGATCAATTATTCAGGTTGAGCTTCCTTCACCTGGTGGAGATTGGAAATTCTGAGAAATCCAGCCTTTATTCATTTTAATAAGCGTCAGCCTGTCAGCGCTGTCAGTCGACAGGCGTGTACGCTTATCGTGATGATGCCACCAGCTGCACTGAAAACCCGCTCGGACAAGACGCTAGCGGCAGGGCAGGCAAGAACCTCCAAGGCGTACAGCGCCAGTTCGTGCCACATGTCCAGCTTTGAAACCCAGTAGTTGTAGGGAGCTGTGTGATCATTTAGGACGATGGTATGGTCAGCTACGTACTCCCTCACCATCTTTCTGTAAAGATCAGCCCTACTCTGCCGAGACTGGGGACAGGTGACAGTGTCTTGCTGGGGTGACATAAAGCTGGCAAAAGCCTTGTAAAGCGTACCCTTGCCAGTGCTGGACAAGCTGCCTGCTCGCCTACTCTCCCTCGCTACTTGTCCCGCAGAACTACGCACTCTGCCGCTAGCGCTGTCAGAAGGGAAATACTGTTTCAGCTTGTGCACCAGGGCCTGCTGGTATTCATGCATTCTCACACTCCTTTCCTCTGCAGGGATGAGAGTGGGAAGATTTTGCTTGTACCGTGGGTCCAGGAGAGTGAACACCCAGTAATCGGTGCTGGAATAAATTCTTTGAACGCGAGGGTCACGGGATAGGCAGCCTAGCATGAAATCTGCCAAATGCGCCAGAGTACCAACGCGTAAGAATTCACTCCCCTCACTGGCCTGACTGTCCATTTCCTCCTCCTCCAACTCCTCCAACTCCTCTTCTTCTGCCCATACACGCTGAACAGTGAAGGACTCAACAATGGTCCCCTCTTGTGTCTCGCCAACATTCTCCTCCTCTTCCTCCTCATCCTCCTCCACCTCCAACTCCTCCGATATGCGCTGAGAAACAGACCTGAGGGTGCTTTGGCTATCAACAAGGGAATATTCTTCCCCTGTCTCTTGTGACGAGCGCAAAGCTTCCGACTTCATGCTGACCAGAGAGTTTTTCAACAGGCCAAGCAGCGGGATGGTGAGGCTGATGATGGCGGCATCGCCACTGACCATCTGTGTTGACTCCTCAAAGTTACTCAGCACCTGACAGATATCAGACATCCACGTCCACTCCTCATTGTAGACTTGAGGAAGCTGACTGACCTGACTACCAGTTCTGGTGGAAGTTGACATCTGGCAGTCTACAATCGCTCTGCGCTGCTGGTAAACTCTGGATAACATGGTCAGTGTTGAATTCCACCTCGTGGGCACGTCGCACAACAGTCGGTGAGCGGGCAGTTGGAGGCGGCGCTGCGCTGCCCTGAGAGTGGCAGCATCTGGGCTGGACTTCCTGAAATGCGCAGAGATGCGGCGCACCTTCGTGAGCAAATCAGACAGATTGGGGTATGTCTTGAGGAAACGCTGAACTATCAGATTTAACACATGGGCCAGGCATGGCACATGTGTCAGTCTGCCGAGTTGCAGAGCCGCCACCAGGTTACGGCCGTTGTCACACACAACCATTCCCGGCTTGAGGTTCAGCGGTGCCAGCCACAGATCAGTCTGCGCCGTGATGCCCTGTAATAGCTCTTGGGCGGTGTGCCTTTTGTCGCCTAGGCTCAGCAGTTTGAGCACCGCCTGCTGTCGCTTAGCGACGGCACTGCTGCTGTGCCTAGAGCTACCGACTGATGGCGCCGTGCCCACGGATGGTAGTTCGGAGGAGGAGGTGGAGGAGGGGTGGGAGGAGGAGGAGGCATAGTAGGCCTGAAACACCTGGACCGAGGTAGGCCCCGCAATCCTCGGCGTCGGCAGTATATGAGCAGCCCCAGGGTCAGACTCGGTCCCAGCCTCCACCAAGTTAACCCAATGTGCCGTCAGCGATATATAGTGGCCCTGCCCGGCAGCAGTCGTCCACGTGTCCGTGGTCAGGTGGACCTTGTCAGAAACGGCGTTGGTCAGGGCACGGATGATGTTGTCTGACACGTGCTGGTGCAGGGCTGGGACGGCACATCGGGAAAAGTAGTGGCGGCTGGGGACCGAATACCGAGGGGCGGCCGCCGCCATGAGGTTGCGAAAGGCCTCGGTCTCTACTAGCCTATAGGGCAGCATCTCCAGGCTAAGCAATCTGGAGATGTGCACATTAAGGGCTTGGGCGTGCGGGTGGGTTGCACTATATTTGCGTTTCCGCTCCAGCGTCTGGGGTATGGAGAGCTGAACGCTGGTGGATGCTGTGGAGGATCGTGGAGGCGACGATGGGGTTTTTGTGGCAGGGTCCTGGGCAGGGGGCTGACTATCAGCTGACACAGGGGAAGGAGCAGTGGTGTGCACGGCCGGAGGTGAACGGGCTTGTTGCCACTGAGTGGGGTGTTTAGCATTCATATGCCTGCGCATACTGGTGGTAGTTAAGCTAGTAGTGGTGGAACCCCTGCTGAGCCTGGTTTGGCAAATGTTGCACACCACAGTCCGTCGGTCATCCGGTGTTTCCTTAAAGAACCTCCAGACTTCTGAAGATCTAGCCCTCGCCGCAAGAGCCCTCGCCACGGGAGCTTCACTAGTTGACACATTTGGCGCTGATGCACCAGCTCTGGCCCTGCCTCTCCGTCTGGCCCCACCACTGCCTCTTCCAACCTGTTCTGGTCGAGGACTCTCCTCCGTCTCAGAAGCACTGTGTTCACCCGGCCTCTCAACCCAGCTTGGGTCTGTCACCTCATCATCCTCCGATCCCTCAGTCTGCTCCCCCCTTGGACTTCCTGCCCTGACAACAACTTCCCCACTGTCTGACAACCGTGTCTCCTCATCGTCGGACACCTCTTTACACACTTCCACTACGTCAAGAAGGTCATCATCACCCACAGACTGTGACTGGTGGAAAACCTGGGCATCGGAAAATTGCTCAGCAGCAACCGGACAAGTGGTTTGTGACTGTGGGAAGGGTCCAGAAAACAGTTCCTCAGAGTATGCCGGTTCAAATGCCAAATTTTCCTGGGAGGGGGCAGACTGGGGGGGAGGAGGCTGAGGTGCAGGAGCTGGAGGAGTGGCGATTTCGGTGACATGGGTGGACTGCGTGGAAGACTGACTGGTGGTGGACAAATTGCTCGAAGCATTGTCAGCAATCCACGACATCACCTGTTCGCACTGTTCTGGCCTCAACAGTGCTCTACCACGAGTCCCAGTAACTTCAGACATGAACCTAGGGAGTGTAGCTCTGCGGCGTTCCCCTGCTCCCTCATCAGCAGGTGGTGTCTCACCCCGCCCAGGACCACGGCCTCTGACCCCTGCAGTAGTTGGACGCCCACGTCCCCGCCCTCGTCCTCTACCCCTAGCCCTCGGGTTAAACATTTTTAAAATGAGAGTTATAGCTTTAATTTTTTTTTAACTTTTTTTTGTTTTTTTTTGTGTTTTTTGTTTTTTTTTGTGTTTTTTGTTTTTTTTTGTGTTTTTTGTTTTTTTTTGAGTTTTTAAAACCAAACAATGCTATCCTATTGCTATGGCTATTTTCTAGCCAAGTATCAAAGCACACTACTATGCCAGATGAGATGACACTGAGTTAGTGCCTAATTGAAATCCAACCCCTACTAAATTTTCCCACTTCGGTCTTTGCTATGGATATGTGCGTCACTAAGCGCAGAACACAGCGGTCGCAAGTCTCACTACAAATTGCTCAGAATTGGCTAGTACATGCACTGCAGAAAGTACAGCCACCAGCAGATCAACCAGAAATCAAATATATAGAACGCTACTGTAGGCGTAAGTAAGCTCTTTGTATTCTCCTATGGCTATTTTCTAGCCAAGTATCAAAGCACACTACTATGCCAGATGAGATGACACTGAGTTAGTGCCTAATTGAAATCCAACCCCTACTAAATTTTCCCACTTCGGTCTTTGCTATGGATATGTGTGCCACTAAGAGCTAAACACAACGGTAGCAAGTCCCCCTGCTAATTCCTCACAAAATGGTACTAGATGCAAATAAAAAAAAAAAAAAGTAGAACGTTATTGTAGCCCTAAGAAGGGCTGTTGGGTTCTTGGAGAATCACTCCTGCCTAACAGTAAGCTAATAGAACACCCTAACGCTTTCCCTGACCAGCAGCAGCTCTCTCCCTAGCGGCATCCAGACACAGAATGATCCGAGCAGCGCGGGCAGCGGCTAGTCTATCCCAGGGTCACCTGATCTGGCCAGCCAACCACTGCTATCGACGTGTAAGGGTACCACGTCATGCTGGGTGGAGTGCAGAGTCTCCTGGCTTGTGATTGGCTCTGTTTCTGGCCGCCAAAAAGCAAAACGGCGGGAGCTGCCATTTTCTCGAGCGGGCGAAGTATTCGTCCGAGCAACGAGCAGTTTCGAGTACCCTAATGCTCGACCGAGCATCAAGCTCGGACGAGCATGTTCGCTCATCTCTAATTGTTACCCTTTTTCTCTCTTAGCCATTTCAGAGGAGCATGGTCTGATACCAGCCTGAACTTTCGACCCAGGAGTACTGGAACTAATCTAGGGCCCACTTGATGGCCAAGCATTCTCTCTCGATTATTGAATAGTTACGTTCCGCTGGGTACAGCTTTCTACTGAGATAGCACACTGGATGTTCCTCCCCATTTACCACCTGCGACATTACAGCCCCTAGGCCTACCTCTGATGCATCTGTTTGCACCACAAACTCACAATTAAAATCAGGGGCTATCAACACTGGCTGTCTACAGAGAGCAACCTTAAGCTTCTGGAAAGCCCCCTCAGCCTCTGGGGACCACTTGATCATGGCCATTTTTTTTCCATTTGTAAGGTCGGTAAGGGGTACTGCTATTTCAGCAAAGTTTGGGATAAATCTCCTATAATATCCCACAATACCGAGAAATGCCCTCACTTGTTTCTTTGTAAGAGGGCGGGGCCAGTCCTGGATGGCTTCTACCTTATTTATCTGGGGCTTAATCTCACCTCTCCCTACGGCATAGCCCAAGTATCTGGCTAAGTATCCCAATGGCACACTTACTTGAATTTATAGTAAAACCGGCCTTTCTAAGCGCATTCAGGACTGCTTGGATTTTACCAAGATGACTCTCCCAATCCTGGATAAAGATCACTATGTCATCCAAGTAAGCCGCTGAATATTCTCTGTGAGGTCTTAAGACCCGATCCATAGCACTTTGGAAGGTGGCTGGGGCCCCCTGTAAACCGAAGGGCACCCTGACATACTGGAAGGATCCCTCAGGTGTGGAAAAGGCTGTCTTCTCCCTGGCTTCCTTAGATAAGGGAATTTGCCAATACCCCTTGGTGAGGTCTAAGGTAGTAATATACCGGGCTGGCCCTAGCCTCTCAATAAGCTCATCTACCCGAGGCATGGGGTATGCATCTACCTTTGACACCTCATTTAATTTGCGATAATCATTACAGAATCTCCACTCTCCATTGGGCTTTGGGACTAGCACTATGGGACTTGACCACCCACTTTTACATTCCTCAATGACCCCTAGTTTCAGCATTCTGTGCACTTTCTGTGCCTCTGGGGCATCTCTATGTTTCCAGGGCTTAAGCAAGTTAATATGATAGACCTGATAGGGTTTTCTTCTGCCTGGCTGATGAACTCGATAGTTAACTTCGCCCACCCTCTCGACAACCTCATAAGGCTCTTGCCATCTCGCCAAGAATTTGCTCTCCACCGTAGGTACTAACACGAAAACTCGATCCCCCGGACTAAACTGTCTAAGACGAGCCGATCTGTTATAGACTCTAGCCTGTGCTTCTTGAGCCTGCAGGAGATGCTCTTTGACAATAGGAGTGACCTGAGCTATTCGATCCTGTAATTGGGCAACATGTTCAATGACACTTTTGTAGGGTGTAACTTCGCTCTCCCATGTCTCTTTTGCTATGTCTAACAGACCTTGTGGGTGTCGAGCATACAACAGCTAAAATGGAGAGAACCCTGTGGAGGCTTGGGGTACCTCCCTAATGGAAAACAACAGGTAAGGTAAAAGGTAATCCCAGTCCCTACCATCTTTCTGAACTACCTTCTTTAACATAGCCTTCAAGGTCTTGTTGAAATGTTCCACCAACCCATCTGTCTGTGGGTGGTAAACAGAGGTGCGTAGTTGAGTAACCTTTAGCACCTTACAGAGATCCTGCATGACCCTGGACATGAATGGAGTCCCTTGGTTAGTCAGAATTTCCTTAGGTAGCCCTGTTCTAGAAAATATCTGAAACAATTCTCTGGCGATAACCTTGGAGGAGGCCTTTCTCAGGGGAACGGCCTCTGGATACCTGGTAGCATAATCCACTAGCACTAGTATATACTGGTGACCCCTAGCCGATTATACCAGAGGCCCTACCAAATCCATGGCAACCCTCTCAAAGGGTACTTCGATAATTGGCAATGGTATTAGGGGGCTGCGAAAGTTTGCCACCGGGGAAGTTACTTGGCAAGTAGGACATGACTGACAATAATCTCTGACCTCCCGGTAACATCCCAGCCAGTAGAATCTGCGTAGAATCCTCTCTACTGTCTTATCTTCCCCCAAATGCCCTCCATGACCAGGCGCCGATACTGTTTGGGAACCAGGAGCTGTTCCACTATGTCCTCACGGATTTTAGTCACTCGGTCCAACAAATTTTCATTCATGGCAAAATGAGGAAATCTTTTTTCTGCCCCTAGCTCCTGAGGAACCCCTTTAATTACCATTACATTAGTAAAAGCACCTTTGAGAGGTTGGGCCGTCCCAAAGTTACCCCTAGACACCTCCAGGTCTGGGACAGTATCTTCAACAGTTAACTCTTCCTCCCTGTCCCCCAACATGACAGAGAATGGAAATTCAGGGACTACCTCAGGGTCTGTGCTCAAGGGGCTGTCCTTTTCCTCTGGGAGTCCCGGCTGTACCACCTTATCCCAAAGACCCCAGAAAAAGGACAGTCCCGACCAACAATGATGTCATGCATCAGTCCTTGCACTATTCCCACCTGGTGGGATATTGTACCCCCATCTGTTTTTAAGGTAACCTGGGCCACCCAAGAGTCCAAGAGTCCGATGATGGGGGTACCATTCACCCTGATTGCACAAAGTGGTCCTTTCTCCATATTTGGCACAGCACTGCACACAAGATGCACAAACATAGAGCTCAAATAACAAAAATTTCACAAAAGCTCAAACCTTAACCTATTATGTAAAAGAAAAAACATTCGATAGGGGGGGGGGGACGGCGCAGGGGAACACAGGTGAGAAAGTCCAAAAACACCTAAAGATTCAACAGAAGATAGAAGTATATTGTTCACCGCATCAACGTCCTTGCCCGCTCTTTATTAGCGCACATCAAGCGCCAAGAGTGAAGTTAGATTAAACAGTACCTTTCTTGATGGAAAAAGGTGTGCTCGTATTCCACGCTCTCACTCAGCTTTCTTCCGGTCTTGCTGGACGAAAACTCCGGATCGTTGTTTGTTACCGGTGCGTGGGTAAAATCCTCCGACCAGGAACTGCTGCCACCGTGTGGTGTGTTCCACAAATTTCACGGTCACTCCGGTTCACTCGTCAAAAGGAAGAGAAGATAACACGCGATAGTGCAGACAACTTTTGTGGTAATTAAGTTGAAACATTTATTCAATATACTCACAGACAAAAGTTAAAATAAGGCCTTTAGTAATTTAAAAATGCACGTTCGGTTTTCCTCGCCCGACTCCGAGTTTCGCCTCCACGGCTTCTTCCGGGGCTTACCGACGTGCATGCATTGTTGACTCTTTATAGTAATTACTCTCCCAGACTACATCAGTGAGATTTACTTGGATGAGACATCCAAGTGGAGGGGGAACATACATATTAAAAACGTATTAAAAACATATCAAACTATATAAATGTAAGAAGGTATTAATACTAAAAAATTATTTTTCATCTTATCAGTAACTTCCTTCTTATATGAATTCCGTAATGAATTTTGATATATTTAATAACAAAGTATTCTTCCATTCTAACATAGATATATATGTATAACATTCAACATAAAATATGAGGTAGATTATGTATTAATACTAATGTGCAAAAATTAAAGTGCTCTGTGTTTAGTGTTCAATAGTGATTATAAACCTCATACTCAGTTGCAGGGGGATACTAGAGGAAACATTTAATCTCAAAGTCTGCATTGAGTCCCATCGGGATCAGGGTTTTTAATTGATAAATCCAAAAGGATTCTCGTTGGCTCATTTTCTTTTCTAGATCATCTCCTCTCCAATGTGGGGATACCTGTTCAAGGGTAAAGAACTTAGTACCCTTGGGATTGTTTTGATGAAATTTCACATAATGGGCAGACAAAGAATGATCTAATTTACCATTTTTGATGTTCCTAAAATGTTCTCCAACCCTAACCTTCAGTTTCCTTATGGTTCTTCCAATATATTTTAAGCCACATGGACAGATAATCATATAAATAACTCGAATGGAGTCACACGTGGCAAAGTGTTTTATATTAAAAACTTGTGCGTTGTCAGATGAAGTGAAATTATAAATACCACCCGTGGATGATTCTCCCGTGCTGTTGCACACTTTACAATGTGTGCACCTAAAAAAACCTTTATGTGCTATATCTGTGTAGTCATCTTTATGATTGATACTACTCTGTACTATACAATCTTTCACATTCCTTAATTTCCTGTGAACAATTTTTGGTTCTGTTATAAGGTGTCCTATGACTGGATCGTGTTTTAAAATGTGCCAATTCTGTTTAAAAAATTTTTTGATAATGTGTGCGTCCTTCGTATAATCGGTGATGAATGGAACAACTATTTTTTCATTATTTTCGCCCATAATATTATGTTTATTCTTATTTTTCTTTTCACTATCACTCATTCTTGAGGTTTCTTGCTCTAATTCGGTTTGTGCTTTATCTAGCTCCTCTATTTTATCATTTCTTTGTAAAAACCTCTCTTTTAATATTGCAGCCTGCTCTTCGTAATCCTCCTTCTTGGTGCAATTTCTTTTTATTCTTTTTAGTTGTCCCTTTGGGATGTTGTTCAACCACGGCGCATAATGGCAACTGCCGTATTGGATAAAACTATTACAATCGGTATCTTTAAAGAAGGTTTTAGTATAAATGGTGTTTTTATCTTTAATAAGTTCTAGATCCAAGAAATGTATATTTGAAGTACTGTAATTGGAAGTAAAAGTTAAGTTAAAATCATTACAATTAATATACCTGATGAAGTCATTTAGTAATTCCTGGGGTCCTTAAGGTAAGCGGGGGTATTACATACATAGGACTGTAGGAATCTATCTATATATTCTGAGATCCTACTTGATACAGAATGTATTCTTCTTATTCTTATGTAACTTAGGTAAGAAATATATAGTTGGAAATTTTGGGAATTTTATGTTTAAATATTCAAACTCCTTATTATCAATAATGCCCAACTCTTTGGCTTCCATTAAAATTGATCTCAATTCTATTTTAAACTTTTCAGTGGGATTCTCTTTTAATTTGCAAGACCCCCCTGGGACGACCTATAGTCGCCGGTATAGATTCTGTATCAAGTAGGATCTCAGAATATATAGATAGATTCCTACAGTCCTATGTATGTAATACCCCCACTTACCTTAAGGACTCGGGGGCTTTACTCCAAATCATTAAGGATATTGAAGTAGACAATGACACTATCCTTTGTACCTGCGACGTTACCTCCTTATACACCTGCATACCACACTTGAAAGGTGTAGCTGCTATTAGAGAATTTTTGGAGAAGGATACACGGGTTTTAGAAGAACAGAAGAATTTTATAATTAATTTAATACATTTTGGTCTCGAAAGGAATTATTTCTGGTTTGAGGGAAAGTTCTTCCTACAAAAGTCAGGAACGGCCATGGGGGCTAAATTTGCCCCCTGTTATGCGAATTTATATATGGCCACCTGGGAAGACAAACATATTTTTTTACAATAATCCATTCAAAGACCATCTAAAACTATATAAGAGGTATATAGATGACGTCATAATTTTATGGCAGGGCCCCCAGGAATTACTAAATGACTTCATCAGGTATATTAATTGTAATGATTTTAACTTAACTTTTACTTACAGTACTTCAAATATACATTTCTTGGATCTAGAACTTATTAAAGATAAAAACACCATTTATACTAAAACCTTCTTTAAAGATACCGATTGTAATAGTTTTATCCAATACGGCAGTTGCCATTATGCGCCGTGGTTGAACAACATCCCAAAGGGACAACTAAAAAGAATAAAAAGAAATTGCACCAAGAAGGAGGATTACGAAGAGCAGGCTGCAATATTAAAAGAGAGGTTTTTACAAAGAAATGATAAAATAGAGGAGCTAGATAAAGCACAAACCGAATTAGAGCAAGAAACCTCAAGAATGAGTGATAGTGAAAAGAAAAATAAGAATAAACATAATATTATGGGCGAAAATAATGAAAAAATAGTTGTTCCATTCATCACCGATTATACGAAGGACGCACACATTATCAAAAAAATTTTTAAACAGAATTGGCACATTTTAAAACACGATCCAGTCATAGGACACCTTATAACAGAACCAAAAATTGTTCACAGGAAATTAAGGAATGTGAAAGATTGTATAGTACAGAGTAGTATCAATCATAAAGATGACTACACAGATATAGCACATAAAGGTTTTTTTAGGTGCACACATTGTAAAGTGTGCAACAGCACGGGAGAATCATCCACGGGTGGTATTTATAATTTCACTTCATCTGACAACGCACAAGTTTTTAATATAAAACACTTTGCCACGTGTGACTCCATTCGAGTTATTTATATGATTATCTGTCCATGTGGCTTAAAATATATTGGAAGAACCATAAGGAAACTGAAGGTTAGGGTTGGAGAACATTTTAGGAACATCAAAAATGGTAAATTAGATCATTCTTTGTCTGCCCATTATGTGAAATTTCATCAAAACAATCCCAAGGGTACTAAGTTCTTTACCCTTGAACAGGTATCCCCACATTGGAGAGGAGATGATCTAGAAAAGAAAATGAGCCAACGAGAATCCTTTTGGATTTATCAATTAAAAACTGTGGGGAATTGCTCTGGTAGTTGACAGGTAGCAGTGCAGGAAGCAGTGACACACGCAGGTTTAAAAGTCCAACTTAAGTGTTTATTCACACTTGCAAAACAGAACACAAATTCAGCCTTGGCTTAGGCACATGCAAAAACATTATAAAAGTAATTCCTGCCCAGCTAGGCGCTGTCTAATACATTTTGAGGACCCTAGCTATCCGGGTACCAGGCTGCCTGGCACACGCTCTTGGCCAGCAGCAAGACAGGAGACCCTCAGTTACCTTTGCTGTCAGAATGCAATCTCGCTTTCAGCTCTCCAGGTAGGGCCTCTCCTACTGCTTCTGGCCTGCAGACTAAATCAGGCCCTAACGAGGCCTGTGACCTGCACCTGTGGGCTATACAAAAGCCCAGGACCGAAGCCCGGGTGGAGTAGGAGTCCCACTACCAGCCTACCCCTACTCCATAATAAGCAGGCCCAGTACGGACATTACCAATGTGTCTGTGTTAGCTAGGCCAACACAGACAAAACAGACTATTCCTGCTTATCATGTCTGCATTAACCCTTGGGTTACTGCAGACAAACCCAGGGCTTTTACCACCAGCATTTCATCTGCCTGTAAGACAGATAGCGGTTTTCCCACACAACACCTCTCACTTTCTCACATACCCTCCCCCTCAGTTCAGACCCACCGGGGCGAACTCCTGACATTAAGCAATGTGTTCGGGACAAGGCATCCGCATTGCCCTGTAGCTTCCCGGCTCTGTGCTCCACCATGAAACTGAAATTTTGGAGGGACAAGAACCACCTAGTGACCCTGGCATTCTTCTCCTTAGTTCTACTCATCCACGTGAGAGGAGAGTGGTCAGTTATGAGACGGAACTGTCGTCCCAGCAAGTAGTACCGTAGGGACTCTAATGCCCACTTTATCGCCAGACATTCCTTCTCTACGATACTGTAATTTTTTTCAGCTGGCGTGAGCTTCCTGCTCAGGTAAGTAATGGGGTGTTCCTCGCCATTCACCTCCTGAGACAGGACAGCTCCCAGTCCTACATCTGACGCATCCGTCTGCACAATAAACTCTTTCTTGAAGTTTGGCGCAATGAGGATGGGAGATCCACACAACGCAGACTTCAATGCCTGAAAAGCACCTTCTGCTTGTTCATTCCACCGCACCATGACAGGCCTTTTACCCTTCAGCAGGTCTGTCAGGGGAGCGGACATGGTGGCAAAGTTTGGTATAAACCGTCTGTAGTACCCTACAATGCCCAGGAATGCCCTGACTTGCTTTGTGCTCACTGGTTGAGGCCAACCCTGTATAGCGTCAATCTTGTTGATCTGAGGTTTAATTATACCTCGACCGATCACATACCCCAAATAGTGTGTCTCCTCCATTCCCAGCACACACTTCTTGGGGTTTGCAGTCAGGCCCGCTGCCCTTAGAGAGTTTACTACGGCCTGTACCTTGGCCAGGTGACTCTCCCAGTCTTGGCTGTAGATGATAATATCATCTAGATAGGCGGAGGCGTATCTCCTATGTGGCTTTAACACTATGTCCATTAACCGTTGAAAGGTAGCGGGGGCCCCATGAAGCCCAAACGGTAATACAACATAGTGAAAAAGGCCCTCAGGGGTGATAAAGGCTGTCTTTTCTTTAGCCCTATCTGTCAGGGGTACCTGCCAATATCCTTTAGTTAGATCCAGGGTGGTGAAGTACCGAGCACACCCTAGTCTCTCAATAAGCTCGTCCACCCGGGGCATGGGATAGGCATCAAACTTAGACACCTCATTCAATTTTCTAAAATCGTTGCAAAATCGCAACGTCCCATCCGGTTTGGGAATTAGAACAATTGGACTGGCCCACTCACTTTTGGACTCCTCAATAACCCCTAGCTTCAGCATCTTCTGAACTTCTTCTGATATGGCTTGTCTACGAGCTTCAGGGACTCGGTACGGCCTTAATCTTACCTTTACCCCTGGCTCAGTGACAATATCATGTTTAATTACAGATGTGTAGCCTGGCAACTCTGAGAACACATCTGTATTTCTTGCTACAAACTCTCGAGCCTCTCGCTGTTGCTCTTTGGTAAGGGTATCGGCTATTCGCAGTTCTGCCTCCGGCACAGGCTTATCTGCAGCCTGTGAGGGTAGCGCAGGCGGTGGACTAGCCAGAACCATCTCTGTATGCAGACTCTCTCTGTCTTTCCAGGCCTTCAACAGATTTACATGATAAGTCTGCTCGGGTTTTCTCCGTCCGGGCTGACGTATCCTGTAGTTCACCTCTCCTATTTTTTCTATAACCTCATACGGTCCTTGCCATTTAGCGAGAAACTTACTTTCTACAGTGGGGACTAGCACCAACACACGATCACCGGGACTAAAGCTCCTTACTTTTGCTGACCTGTTATAAACCCGGCTTTGAGTTCTTTGTGCCTCCTCCATATGCTCTTTGACAATGGGCATGACGGCTGCCACCCTGTCCTGCATATCTGCGATATGGTCTATTACACTTTTGTGGGGGGTGGGCTCTTGTTCCCATGTCTCCTTGGCTATGTCCAGGAGACCCCTGGGATGTCTGCCATACACTAACTCAAACGGTGAGAGCCCAGTAGAGGCTTGTGGGACCTCTCGGATGGCGAACATTAAATATGGCAATAGTACATCCCAGTCCTTCCCATCCTTGTTTACCACCTTCTTTAGCATACTCTTTAAAGTTTTGTTGAACCGTTCTACCAATCCATCCGTCTGAGGATGGTACACAGAGGTGCGTAACTGTTTAATATTAAAGAGCCGACATAGCTCCTTGGTGACTTTTGACATAAAAGGAGTCCCCTGATCTGTGAGGATCTCCTTGGGAAGTCCCACCCGGCAGAACATGGCAAACAACTCTTTAGCAATTAGTTTTGCAGAGGTGTGCCGCAGTGGGATGGCCTCAGAATATCGGGTAGCATAGTCCATGACTACCAGGATATGCTGATGCCCCCGAGCAGATTTAACTAAAGGACCGACCAAATCCATGGCGACCCTTTCAAAGGGTACCTCAATAATGGGCAGAGGTACCAACGGACTTCGAAAGTGTACCATGGGAGCATGCAATTGACAATCAGGGCAAGTTTCACAATACCTTTTTACCCTATCATATACTCCTGGCCAGTAAAAACGCTGCAAGATGCGTTCCAGAGTTTTTGTGGTACCTAGGTGCCCTCCCATCACATGCTTATGTGCAAGGTCTAACACCATCTGACGATATGGCTGAGGTACCATTAACTGCTCCCGGGTTTCACCGTGGACCTTATCAATGCGGTACAATAACTCCTGATTTACCACCACACGAGGGAACAACTTATCCGCACCTGGGTGCTGAGGTACGCCATTAATTTCTACCACATTTTCTCTGGCGCGGACCAGAGTGGGGTCCTGGAGTTGGGCAGTACCAAAGTTGTCACGGGATACCTCCAAATCAGACAACTGCGGTCCTGTCACTACCTCCTCAGTTTCGCCTGCCATAACATCTAGGGGAAACATTACACTTCCATCTTCTGTGGCGGTCACCCCTACGGCAGGAACTCCAGAGTCTGGGTCATCAGGCTCGGCTTCAGAGATCTGACCAGACAACACAGGAGAACAACCCCCCAACTCTTGGTTTCCCCGCCATAGAGTCCAGAACATGGGGAAGTCCCGTCCCAAGATAAGGTCATGGGGCAAGTTCTTGACAACCGCTGCCTCATGTAGTGTCTCTCCACAAGAGGTCTGGAAGTTAATAACTGTGGTGGGGTAGTCCTTTACGTCCCCATGGATGCACAGGACTCCAATTGTGCGCCCTGTGACCGCCTTGGGGTCTGTGAGGGACCCATTAATCAAGGTCACCCGACTGCCTGAGTCCAGCAGGGCCAACGCTGGATGCCCTGCCACAGGCACCCGGCACAGGTGGCGCTCATCAGCAGAGTCGGGGCTAGTAGCTGTGTAGACAGGGGCAGCATAGAGAGAAACCCTTCTGGCGGAACTGCAGTCCATGGGCTCTGAGGAATTGGGGCAATGGGCTGCAATATGACCTGGCTCATGGCAGGTCCAACAGGTGGGAGCCTCCCCCCTCCTCCTCCCCTGGGGTACATCCCGGACATTGGGAGTTGTCTTGCCCCGGGAATTTGTGGGTGACACGACCTTCCGTGCCTTAGGGCCCGCCTGGGTATAAGGGGCTTTCTTTGTTAGGGCCTGAGTGGCATAAAACCTCTCCACCAACCCCACCAGCGCCTCGGCATCAGACGGGTCCCCGTGTCCCACCCATTGTTGGATCTCACCCGGCAAGGCCCTCAGGAAACGGTCCAAAACAACCTTCTCGACCATCTGGGCTGGGGTGGATGTCTCCGGCTGAAGCCACTTGCGGACCAAGTGAACAAGATGGTGCATTTGCCCCCTCGGTGGTAGCGCCTCCTGGTATCTCCAGCTATTCACTCTTTGAGCGCGTAGATGCTGATCCACTCCTAGTCGGGCCAAGATCTCTGCCTTTACCTTGGAGTAGTCCCGGGCATCCTCCTCGCTCAGGTCGTAGTATGCCTGCTGGGGATCAGCGACGAGGAAGGGGGCCAACACCTCTGCCCAGTGTTGCTGTGGCAACCTCTCTCGGTTGGCCACCCTCTCAAAGCCTGTCAGATAGGCCTCCACATCATCCTCGGCGGTCATCTTGGTCATAGCTTTGCGGACCTCTTTCCTGGCGTCCTTCACCGTCATTGCTGGGACAGTCCTTTGCTGAGCAGCGGTCAGGGCTGCTATCTGCTGGAGCAGCAATCTGTTTGTCTCTTGCTGCTGCACGTTGGACTGGACAAGCTGCTTGATTAACTCCTCCATGGCTGTGGCTTGCAGCTTCAGTGCTGTCAACTTCCAGGACATGCACTAGTGTATACTTCACTGCACTTTGCCCGCTCCAATCCACCATATGTGGGGAATTGCTCTGGTAGTTGACAGGTAGCAGTGCAGGAAGCAGTGACACACGCAGGTTTAAAAGTCCAACTTAAGTGTTTATTCACACTTGCAAAACAGAACACAAATTCAGCCTTGGCTTAGGCACATGCAAAAACATTATAAAAGTAATTCCTGCCCGGCTAGGCGCTGTCTAATACATTTTGAGGACCCTAGCTATCTGGGTACCAGGCTGCCTGGCACACGCTCTTGGCCAGCAGCAAGACAGGAGACCCTCAGTTACCTTTGCTGTCAGAATGCAATCTCGCTTTCAGCTCTCCAGGTAGGGCCTCTCCTACTGCTTCTGGCCTGCAGACTAAATCAGGCCCTAACGAGGCCTGTGACCTGCACCTGTGGGCTATACAAAAGCCCAGGACCGAAGCCCGGGTGGAGTAGGAGTCCCACTACCAGCCTACCCCTACTCCATAATAAGCAGGCCCAGTACGGACATTACCAATGTGTCTGTGTTAGCTAGGCCAACACAGACAAAACAGACTATTCCTGCTTATCATGTCTGCATTAACCCTTGGGTTACTGCAGACAAACCCAGGGCTTTTACCACCAGCATTTCATCTGCCTGTAAGACAGATAGCGGTTTTCCCACACAACACCTCTCACTTTCTCACAAAACCCTGATCCCGATGGGACTCAATGCAGACTTTGAGATTAAATGTTTCCTCTAGTATCCCCCTGCAACTGAGTATGAGGTTTATAATCACTATTGAACACTAAACACAGAGCACTTTAATTTTTGCACATTAGTATTAATACATAATCTACCTCATATTTTATGTTGAATGTTATACATATATATCTATGTTAGAATGGAAGAATACTTTGTTATTAAATATATCAAAATTCATTACGGAATTCATATAAGAAGGAAGTTACTGATAAGATGAAAAATAATTTTTTAGTATTAATACCTTCTTACATTTATATAGTTTGATATGTTTTTAATACGTTTTTAATATGTATGTTCCCCCTCCACTTGGATGTCTCATCCAAGTAAATCTCACTGATGTAGTCTGGGAGAGTAATTACTATAAAGAGTCAACAATGCATGCACGTCGGTAACCCCCGGAAGAAGCCGTGGAGGCGAAACTCGGAGTCGGGCGAGGAAAACCGAACGTGCATTTTTAAATTACTAAAGGCCTTATTTTAACTTTTGTCTGTGAGTATATTGAATAAATGTTTCAACTTAATTACCACAAAAGTTGTCTGCCCTATCGCGTATTATCTTCTCTTCCTTTTGACGAGTGAACCGGAGTGACCGTGAAATTTGTGGAACACACCACACGGTGGCAGCAGTTCCTGGTCGGAGGATTTTACCCACGCACCGGTAACAAACAACGATCCGGAGTTTTCGTCCAGCAAGACCGGAAGAAAGCTGAGTGAGAGCGTGCAATACGAGCACACCTTTTTCCATCAAGAAAGGTACTGTTTAATCTAACTTCACTCTTGGCGCTTGATGTGCGCTAATAAAGAGCGGGCAAGGACGTTGATGCGGTGAACAATATACTTCTTTCTTCTACAAACATAGAGCTCCACCTCCCAATGGAACAGTCCATGGGTTCCGCATTGAGAGGGCACTGAGCCGCCATATGACCCGGAGCATGGCATCTCCAGCAGATGATTTCTCTCATGGTGGGTCTAGATGTTGTCTCAAGTACATTCTTGGCCTTGGAATGTCCTTCACGAGAGGACTTGGCTCCCTTTCTTTGGTCTCCAGAGTCACTTCGGGCACACCAGTAAGGAGAGGTCAGGGGTCCTGGGTCCGCAATAGAGTTCTCAACCGCCTGATATCTCTCCACCAGACCTACTAAGTCATCTGCGGTCTGGGGATTTCCCTGTGCAACCCAGCATTGCACTGGCTTGGGGAGTGCATGAACATAGCGGTCCATCACCACACGCTCCACCATCTTTGCAGGGGAACAGACATCCGGCTGTAGCCATTTCTGGACAAGGTGCAGAAGGTCGAACATTTGGGACCATGGGGGCTTGTCCCTCTTGTAACCCCAATGATGCACTCTCTGAACTCGAACCGTAACAGTTACAAAAAGTCGTGCCAGAATTTCAGCTTTCAACTTTTCATATTCCCTGGTATCTTGCAGAGACAAATCATAGTAGGCCTTTTGTGGCTCACCTGTGAGAAAAGGGGCCAAGACTTCAGCCCATTGTTCTGCAATGCCTCACGTACTGCTTTTCTCAAACACTACTTATCCACCTGGCTAGGTGGCGCTGTGGTCTCCTTGACGCTGATTGCTTCTGCCATCATGGCCATCTGTTTAATGAGCAACTGGTTTGTCTCTTGCTGGTTTGTACACTTGCACCTCCTGGTGCAAGTGTACAAACCAGCAAGAGACAAACCAGTTGCTCATTAAACAGATGGCCATGATGGCAGAAGCAATCAGCTTTGATTTAAAATCTTTTTTGGGGGATACATAAATTATTAAATGAATATTTCTCAAAGATAGATATAGATAGGGTATTTCCCATATATGATATTGTATTTTGATCACCTTTTGGCCTAATAGTTAGTTTATGACTATTAACAAAATTAAATATGGTATATGGGGGAGGACAAAAAAAATGTCACAAACACAGATTTATGGTGTAGGCGGATTTAGAAGAGTTTATGACTAACATAGTACAAGAAGAGTACAAAGTACAAAATTGCATTTAGGATTATAACTAGAGATGAGCGAATTTTTCAAAAATTCAATTCGCCAAGTAAACTGAATTTTCCAACAAAATTTGTTTCGACCCAAATGGAATCAAGGAGAATCACTTTCCTGGCTGCATAGAGCCTGTAGGATGTTGTAGAACGTTGTGCCATGCTCAAATATGCATATGGAGCATGGTTTGGTCTTCAAACAATGTTGTCTTTTTGTATGACATGCACATGACAGCCACCGCTCTTAGAATCGCTGGACTGCAGCCTGACAATGTAACATCTGTGCCAGCTCAAAAGGACTGAGCTGAGGGCAAGATCCCACTGTAACATCAAAGAGTGTACTCTTTTTCCACTGAAATCAGATGATTCCATAGATTACGACAGAACCTGTTCTGTTAAACGCTGATACATGTAGAAACCCCCCCAAAAGAGTGGAGAGGGTGTCAGCAGTAATTTTGCATTGACTTCACTGAGCATTTTGCCCTTCTTTTCATCTGTCAGTGTCCGCTTTCATTCGGTCAGCAATCCATCAGTATTGCTAAAGCCAAAACAAACAGGAGTTGATCCAAAACAGAGATGACCAGTAAATGGGATATTTGCATGTCCTCTGTGTTCTGTATCCACTCCTGATTTTGGCTATCAATCCTAAAGCTTTTCATTCCTTCTGACAGATGAAATGAATGGGAAAACCAAACATAGAGTGGTGGAGGGGGAAAACAGCATTATGGAAATCACAGGGTGTTCCAAGGAGACAGCGGTCAGTTGGCAGAAGCAGGAATAGGCTGCAGAGTGGCACAATGACAAATTATGGAATTGGCAGCAACATGGTGGGCACAGAGTGAAACAATGACAGAGTGTGGAGGTGGGTGACAATTCCAGTCCCTGGTAAAGAGGGTGGGAGGCAGATGGAGCATCTGGCAGAAGATTTGTCATGGTAGGCCTTAGAGTGATGTGATAACAGAGTGTGGAGGTGGCGGCAGCAGCAGAAGCAGCAGGAGGCCACAGAGTAGCACACCGACAGAGTGTGGAGGTGGCAGCAGCAGGAGGTCAGAAAGTGGCACGATGACAGAGTGGAGGTGGCGGGAACATGGCAGGCCACAGATTGGCACAATCACAGAGCGTGGAGGTGGCGGCAACCGCATCAGTAGGAGCTCACAGAGTGGCACAATGAAAGAGGAGGTGGCTGCAACCGCAGCAAGAGGTCAGTAAGTGGCACAATGACAGACAGAGTGTGGAGCTTGCAGCAGCAGCAGGGGGTCAGAGATTAACTCAATGAGAAATTCTTTAGCTGAAGCAACATGGTGGGCCACAGAGTGGCACAATGACAGAGTGTAGAGGTGGGTGACAATTCCAGTCCCTGGTAAAGATGGTGGGAGGAAGATGGAGCAACTGGCAGCAGATTTGTGGCATCAGGCGGGTGGCAGCATCAGAATAATGGCTAAAGCTGGTAGTTAGAATCCAGAATCATATCTCAACATTTGGGGGAGGCATCATGGCTGATCTAAACTACTGCTCCTACCCGACCCTCATCTCCCCACAATAGCCGTGGCAGTAGTACATAAGCGATGACTGCCAGGAATCTCTCAGTCAGACCTGACAGAGGATGAACAATGGCGAACATAGGCAATGGCCAACTGTATTTTCAGTATTTCTCTATGATACGCTAGTTGTTCCTCCCTCTTGGCAGCTCGAAAAAAGTCACACATTTTTGACCGATAACGAGGGTCCAAGAGTGTGAAGAGCCAAAGGTCATCCTTTGCTGGATGTTGACTATTCGGCTGTCACTAGTTAGACAAAGCAGCAGGCTGCCTGCCATCTGCGCAAGTGACTCTGAGGGACTCCCGGCCTCCATTTCCACTGTATATTGCCACGGTGCTTCTGGGTCATCTGCCTTGTCTTTTACCTCCTCCGGATGCTTCCTGCTCCTCCTCTCTTTTCACCTGAGTGGAAAAACCACTGATTTCACAAGATTCTGCTTGTGCTCCAATGTCCTCCTACTCCTCCTCCAGTTCAGCCCCCACCGGACTCATGTGGCCATGAGATGTAGTCGCCACTTCTCCAGTGCCCTAACCAGACAGATTTTGCAGCAAGAGTTTCAGGACATGAAGCAATGGAATGACGTCATTCATCCCACAGTCCTGGCGACTGACAAATACCGTGCCCTCTTCAAAGGGCCTGAGCAAACGCCAGGTGTCATGCATGAGCTGTCAGTGGCTGACAAAGTTACACAAGGAAGTACTCCAGTCCCCTTGCATCATCAAAAAATCATTAATGGCTTTTCTCTGTTAATAAAGGCAGTTTAACATATGGAGGCTGGAATTCCAACGGGTGGAACCACCACAAATTATACTATGTTGGGGAAGGCCGTTCTGTCGCTGCAACTCGAGGAGAGTGTGATTGGCTTTGTAAGAATGGCTGGAGTGCATGCAGTTTCCTGGCCATTTTTTTAGAATGTCTTGCAGATGGGTGGAAGACTTAAGGAATTAAGGAACCTGTTGACAACCAGATTGAACATGTGCACAATGCAGGGCGCATGGACCATCCCTCCACCGTGCAGTGTTCCTCCCATTGTCTTTATTTTTATTACAAAAAATGGACGAATTGTCGTGGCAGGGGGTTTATTGCTCAGAAGGACACAAAGCTGCCACTGGCAGAGAAAAATGTACCCATATACGGACAAAGAAGTGTGTTATAACATATTGTAAAACATGAATGTGTGTAGTAGCATTGCTACAAAGTGCTCTAGGGAATTAGTGGGGTAGGCTCAAATAGTTAAGGAGGAGTATTCACTCGCTACTAGTATGTCACATTGTCGCCATATGTGCGAACTAAGATCTCTGGAACATAAATGTGGCGTGACTAAAGAGGTAGCAGACTCCGCTGGATCACCAGCGTAAAGGGTTGCTTTGGGATAGCTGGGTCTAAAGTGTTGTGACAGATATTTGCCTGTTCACAAACCCTGCACTAAATCATGCTTCATAGAATCAAATGGACGTCTCACTTGTATTCATATATAAGAATTATAGACCAATTGATGCTAACCCTCTGTTAGTATATGTGGGTTAATCATGTTAGAACTCATATATATGTATGTCAATAACATGTAAGCAGTTTACACATTCCTGCACTTACTATTTATGGAGAGAGAGAACTAAGTTCTTTGTGGGGAGAATCAATCAGCAGGGAAGCAGGTGCCTGGCAGGGCTGAGATGTAAATGGCACTTATGTTCCTCCCCAGCCCTCTCCGTCCCGTCTAGCAGCCTCCTGCTTCCTGGTTATGGGAGGAGGGGCCGGAGCAGTGCCCTGTGCCTGACCTCAGTGCTGTCCTGGAGCCTGCAGAGCTCTGTGTAGTTGCTGATCAGCTGTCACACAGGGGCAGCAGCGTGTATGGGACTTTCTGCTGCTGACCCTAGGACAGTGCAGGGGCGGCCTGTAGTGTAGGTGAGGCTGCTCTCTCTCTAATAGTGCAGTGCAGGCTGAAAGTCTGTCACATTCTCCTGCACGGACCGGCCCCAGATCACTCAGGCAGGTCGGCCCACCGGGATTTTTCCCGGTGGAGTTAATGGCCAGTCCGCCTCTGATCATGTAGCATGACCAGAGCCCTACACTACAAGGAGTCTGTGACTAGATAGCGTCCTATTGGTCACACTATGCTGTCGCTGAGAGATCAAAGCTGGCTAGCTGTATATTGTGAATTGACTCAGAGCTTAACCACACTGCTGATTAAAAGGAAATATGCACTTTAGCCCCTCGACATGTTTCACCAGCAAGCTGGCTTCATCAGGGGTAGGGCTATTAGTGTCAGCGGCGAGACAACGCCGAACATATAAAGATAAGACTCCTCCCACTTACCATTCTTAGAGCCAATAGGGATAAAAGAATAAGGAAATCCTCCCCAAGAAAGGTGGCTGATAGGTCCGATTCACCCTGTGGAGGTGGCAACTATGGGCTTGGTGATGACGTCCCGGTCGATGTGTGAAGTCAGCTGATCGCACAGATCAGCTGACAGTGTCAACTGACGATCTGATAATGCCGACGGAGTAGCGCCGTATGCGCATGCTCCTGGACTTAGTGTGATCATCAGGAGTGCGTAGCCGGGCAGGCGCATGCTCCTGGACTTAGTTTGATTATCGGAAGACTTGCTGCTGCACATTTTGCCTATTGGCACTTACGGGTCAATATGAGCCTTTCCTATGTCTCAGCTCATACATGGAGACAGTGACACATAGGACTTGCCATCATGTGTAATTGCATATTGAATATGTACTTTGCCATCTACATATGTAATATTTATTCAATTCTTTGCATACTCTATATTTTTAGACAGCAGTGCGCGTACATGGGTATCATACCTTTTTTGATAATGTGTGGCGTTGTCTCGCCGCTGACACTAATAGCCCTACCCCTGATGAAGCCAGCTTGCTGGTGAAACATGTCGGGGGGCTAAAGTGCATATTTCCTTTTAATCAGCAGTGTGGTTAAGCTCTGAGTCAATTCACAATATACAGCTAGCCAGCTTTGATCTCTCAGCGACAGCATAGTGTGACCAATAGGACGCTATCTAGTCACAGACTCCTTGTAGTGTAGGGCTCTGGTCATGCTACATGACTAATCCACATATACTAAAAGAGGGTTAGCATCAATTGGTCTATAATTCTTATATATGAATACAAGTGAGACATCCATTTGATTCTATGAAGCATGATTTAGTGCAGGGTTTGTGAACAGGCAAATATCTGTCACAACACTTTAGACCCAGCTACCACAAAGTAACCCTTTACGCTGGTGATCCAGCGGAGTCTGCTACCTCTTTAGTCACGCCACATTTATGTCCCAGAGATCTTAGATCGCACATATGGCAACAATGTGACATACTAGTAGCGAGTGAATACTCCTTCTTGACTTATTGAGCCTACCCCACTGTGCTTTTAATATTAATTCCCTAGAGCACTTTGTAGGAATGCTACTACACACATTTTTTTAGCTTTGAGTATAATAAAAGTGATGTTTTACAATATGATATGACACACTTCTTTGTCCGGATATGGGAAATTTTTTCTCTGCCAGTGGCAGCTTTGTGTCCTTCCCTCCCATTGTCTGTCACCATGGTTCCGATTTTCAGTTATCGGAGAGAAAGCCACAGATTGATTTCTTGTTGCATGACGCGGAGAAATTCCTCCCCTGTGTGACTTTGTTCGCCCTGTCAAACCAGATGTAGAACTGCGTGACACCGCTGAGCAGCACTTAGACTTGTGTACGCTGAGCTGGTGGTGGAGAAGGAGGAGGCGGACACTGGCACAGGAGAAGCAGTTTGACAACGTGGAGAAGACATCGGCGTCTTATGTTCAAGTTGTTGGTTGGTGTTGATGTAGGACATGTACTGGCCCTGACCGTAGTAACAGCTCCACACGGCCGCGCTGCCATGCACCTTGGCATAAACCGATAAGCTCAAGGACTGGCCAACCTTCTGTTCTACATATTTGTGAAGGGCTGCTAATGACTTTAAAAAAAAATTTCGGCTTGGAACTCTCCACTTCGGTTCGGCACAAGCCATTAGTTCTCTGAAGGGTGCAGAGTCCACGACTTGGAAAGGGAAGGACTGCAGTACCAACACCTTGGACAGGAGTATGGTCAGCTTCTGCACCTTAGGATGGCTGGATGCATACAGTTGTCACTTTGTAATTGTCTCTTTCAGCGACTGTTGGCGCCATGCATAGCGAGAAGCAGGAGCATCTGTACTGGGAGATGATGTCAACCACAACCAGCTCCCTTCGGCAGAGATGCTGGAGCCTTAACTGGCTTAAATGGCATGTGTGCCACTAGGTGCTGCTGCTGTTGCTGAGGCAGCAGGATGGACCTCCACATCTGTTCCACTTTTCTCCCAGGCCATTGGATGGTGACGCTGCATGTGTTGATGCAGGGCCATGGTGCCAATGTTAGCTCCCTGGCCACGCTTCACTTTCTGCAGATTTTACATATACACACAGTCGGCTCCTATGGTGTCTTAACAAAAAACTGCCACAATGCTGAGCTGGTGAATTTATTGCCAACACTCTGCACTGAGTGACTACTAATGCCGATGACTCGCTGAGTCTCTGTGCCACTGCTTACTTGGTCCGGCGAAGTGGGGTTTGTACCCCATGGCCGTTTGGCTCCCATCCTCGCACTGCTGCCACCCTTCTAACTTAAGGCCTCAGTAGCAACTTGCTGCCTGCTTTGCTGCCTGACGTGCAAGCTGACACCCTTTCGACGATGATGATGAATCCCTGGCTTCAACCGGCTCCCAAGTGCGAACGGCTACATCATCATCGATTTGTGTTTACCTGTCACTGCTATTCTCCTCAACGGTCTCAGTATGCACAGCCTGACTACTTGCAAGTGCAACATAACCTCCCATGCCACTCTCCACATCTCTACTTTCCCACCTACTGCATAAAGCAACGGATGTCTGGTCCACCTCTTCACTGCCAAGAATCTCCTGACTGTCCTCAAAGAATTCATTCTCGCTGTATAGTGGCACTGAGCCCAGACTACCTAGTAGATCTCTGGCTGACGGAAATGAACAGGACAGAGGCTTGTTGAGGACAGGTGAGCTCCGCTGACCTGCTCTTGGGCCATGCCAACTAAGGGTTGTATCTGACAAACCCACGGACTCTTGGCTGGGGTTGTCAGATATCATTTGGGAGGAAGTGGATGACCTAGTCAACCAATCAACAACCTTTGTGTTGTTTATCAACACACTGCCGCTAGATGACACCATCTGTTCTGGCCTCACAGAGTCACCCCTGCCGAAATGTCCACTTAGTGTGCTGTGACCTGTGCCTGCTCCACCTGCCACCTCTCTATCTCACATATTGGTTAATCAACTATGTTGATTTAACACAGACTACTTTATCTAACTTTATCTAACAAAAAACTTTAAATTTGGGGTCTACAGAAGCAAAAGAATGGACAACCTGGAATAGGAGCAGAAATTACTACAGAAAATATATGGATTTTACACAAATTTCTTCCTATTCACTTCAGCAACAAAAAAAACTGCTTTTGGGGTATACAGATCTCCCAAAACAGACACCTTGGGATTGGAGCAGAAATCACTCCATAAACTATGTGGATATTACACAGATTTTTCTCTATTCACTTCAGCAACAAAAAAGAATTGCAATTTGGGGTGTACATATCCAACTAAATCGACACTCTGGGATTGGAGTAGAAATCTCTACAAGTACAGTTAAACAGCTATATTCTGGAGACAGCACATACAGTGTAAAATGTCGAGATTGGGAATGACTTCCTGTTTTTATAGGGCATAGTGTATAGGGATTTTCAAGCCATTTCCCTGAAGAGAAACCCCTCTTGTGTATCCTGCATTCCTTTGTATCCTGGGTTCCTGTCCTGTGTGCCAGTCCTTTTCTGTGTTCCTGATTCGTGTGCCAGCTCCAGTGTGCCTTCCTGTGATGTTCTCTCGCAGTCTGTTTTCTGCATTACTGCCTTGGCTGCCACCACGGGGTAGTCGCACCTGTGGAACGACCTGGTGGTACCCTGCTGCAGCAAGAGCATCCCATTTTGTGGCGGGCTCTGGTGAAGACCGGTCCCAGGTGTCGGCTAGTACCATCTCCCGCGGTCATCCAAAGGGTCCACAGACTCACAGCCATGACAGTAAGATCCGGCCATGGACTCCTCCAAGGAGCCATGTGTTGTCGCCGGCAGTCTTAGCACATTGCTTCCCAAGGAGAACTCCTGGGCCAAGTTGCTTGCGCCATTCAACGTCTGCTGGACTCTCAGTCTCCTGTGACCATTCCTGTGGCAGTTCCCTTGCGACTTCTCCGGTCATCCCAGCTTGTCCGCCGGTACCAGAACCTAGGTTAAGACTGTCTGTGCCTGATAAGTGCGATGGTGATCCCAAACTGTGCAGAGGTTTTATTACACAGTGCTTGCTGCATATAGTGTTACTGCCATCTCAGTTTGTCATTGAGGGCTCCAAGGTGGCTTTAAACATCAGGCTCCTCACCGGGAAGGCCCTGGTCTGGGCTACTCCTCTGTGGGACAGGAACGATACACTTATGGCCACCCATACTACCTTCCTCTTCTGTGGGTGATTACGCTGTCAAGATCCATACTATGGCATCTGAACTTTCTTGGAAGGACACAGCCTTATCTGCGACCTTAAAAAGCAGACAGTCCTCACGAGTCAAGGATGCATTGGCTGCCTGTGGTCTGTGGCTACTCTGAATGGTCGTATCGCCCTGGCCACTCAGATAGACGTGCGGTTTTTGGAACGAGCTGAAGAATTGCGGCACATGCAACCTCTAGTCCTGCTTCCACATTTGCCTCGGTTGGCTCTAGTCTTCCAAATCCCACTCCAGCCTCCGGTCGCACAGTCTGCAGTTGAACCTATACAGGTTGACAGAGCCTGTCTCACGCTTGGGGAACGTTCCAGATGTTTTCAAGAAAACCTTTGTCTGTACTGTGCCAGTCCCAAGCACCTCATCTGGACTTGTCCAGTCCATCTCCAATGTTCCGGAAACGCCAGCACCTTAGGTGTGAATTCAGCTTTTCCATGCCTCACTAATCCAGTGCTCCCCAGTGTCTGTACCGGCGCTCCTGTGCAAGTCTCAGTATTCCTGGACTCTGGTTCTGCAGGGAACATTGTGGAAGCCGCTCTTGTCTCCCGGCATCACATTCTGGTGGTTCCCATCAAGTCACCACTTGTTATTTCCTCAGTGAGCGGACAGCTTCTTTACTATCCAGTCCGGTACCACGCTGAACCTATACGTCTTCAAGAAAACCTGGCCTTTTATGTCCTGCCTCTCCCCACATCAGCTTTTCTTCTCGGTCTTCCTTGGCTTCAACTCCATGCACTGGACCTTGAATGCCAATCCCGATGTATGATGGCACCATTTCTGGTCCTGACCTTTTCTGTGTCTTCCAACTCTCTAGAGGGTCTGCAAGCTTGTTACCAGGACTTTGCAGATGTTTTCTCTAAGAAACAAGTGGAGGCTTTGCCACCACATTGTTCCTTATGATTTCCCTCTGGATCTCCTTCCGGGCGCTACTCTTCTTTCTGTACCCGAGACAGCTGTCATGTCCGACTATATTAAGGAGATTCTGCAGAGGGGTTACATACGCAAGTCCTCCTCTCCAGCTGGCGCAGGTTTCTTGTTTGTTACCAAGAAGGACGACTACTTACGTTCCTGCATAGACTATCGCGGGCTGCACAAGATCACGGTTAAAAAACACTACCCCCTGCCGTTGATTACAGAACTCCTTGATCACCTGCGTGGTTCCAGGGTGCTCTCCACACTGGATCTCCTTGGTGCTTACAATCTCATCCGGATCCACAAAGGTGACGAGTGGAGGACGGCGTTTAATACCCGTGACGGGCACTTTGAATATTTAGTAATGCCCTTTGGACTGTGTAATGCCCGTGCTGTCGTTCAACAGTTTGTGAATGCCATTTTTCAGGCTTCTTTATAGGTGTGTTGTGGTCTACCTAGATGACATCTTAGTGTACTCTCCAGACCTTGAGTCCCACCAGGCACATGTACGACAAGTTCCTGGTCGACCAATCACCTCTACGCCAAGTTGGAAAAATGCCAGTTTCACCAGCACAGCCTTCCATTCCTCGGTTACATAATTTCCGACAGAGGCCTCCAGATGGAGACCACTAAAACTGTCTGCAGTTCTTCAGTGGCCATGCCCAGAGGGCCTACGAGTCATACAGAGATTCCTGTGTTTTACAAACTATTACCGGCAGTTTATTCCGCATTTCTCCACTCTGGCGTCTCCCATTGTGGTATTTACCAAGAAGGGTGCCAATCCACGTTCCTGGTCTCCTGTTGCTGAAATAGCCTTCTTCAAATTGAAGTCCGTTTTTGCCTCGGCTCCCATGCTCACTAGGCCTGACATGAACAAACCCTTTCATCTTGAGGTGGATGCGTCCTCCATAGGAGCTGGAGCATTGCTCACCTACAAGGCCTCAAGGGTCAAACTTCCACATGCGGCTTCTTTTCTAAGACTTTGGCCTTAAAACTTGCTCTGGAAGAATGGCGGTATCTTCTGGAGAGTGCTCTCCATCCCGTTAGTGTGTACACTGACCACAAGAACTTACTGTACCTCCAAACAGCTCAGCAACTGAATCCTAGGCAAGCCTGGTGGTCTGTGTTTTTCTCTTGTTTCAACCTGCTGATCCATTTTCGTTTGGCTGACAAGAATGTCAAGGCTGATGCCCCGTCCCGTGTTTTGGATGTTGTTGGAGTAGAACCAGCTCCTTGGCACATATTTTTTCATGACCAGATGTTGTTGCAGCTCCAGGGGGATCTTCAGCAGCTACCTCCCGGCAAGACGTATGTTAGACCTGCACTCTTGAAGAGGATTCTGTCTTGGGGTCATTCTTCTCGTGTGGCTTGGCACCCAGGGGTGCAACGCTTAGTGGCCCTCATCTCCCGCTACTACTGGTGGCCAGACCTGGTCAAAGATGTTTGGGAGTTTGTGGGATCCTGATCCTCCTGTGCCAACAACAAAGCCTCTCGTCTCAAACCGGCTGGACTGTTACTTCCATTGTCGATACCCAGTCGCCCGTGGTCCCTTGTGACAATGGACTTTATCACCGATCCGCCTGTCTCCTCGGGTAGTACTGTGAATGATTGGTGATGAACCGGTTTTCCAAAATGTCTCAATTTGTTCCCCTTCCAGGTCTTTCATCTTCACCACGGATTACCAGCTCGTTCTTCAAACATATCTTCCAGCTGCATGGTCTTCCGCTACATATCGCGATCGATCGAGGAGTCCAGTCAACCTTGACTTTTCTTCTGCTTACCACCCTTAGTCGAATGTTCAAGTACAGAGGGTGAACCAGACTTTGGGCTGTTACCTCCGCCACTTCATCTCAACCCTTCAAGACAACTTGGCTGGCCTACTACCATCGGCTGAGCTCTCCTACCATTCCCTGGACTCAGGGTCTACTCGCTCGGCTCTGTTCTTTGTGGTTTATGGACATATTCCTCGCCCTCCTCTTCTGCTGTCTACGTCCTCGGATATCCCTGCAGTAGTGGAGCTGGCGCAGGACCTCAAGTCTGTTTGGGACCAGAACCGCCAGTCCCTTCTATGGGTCTCAGACCGCACCAAGACCCAGGCTGACAAGAGACGTTGTGCTCCTTCTGTCTTCCCTCCTGGTGACAAGGTGTGGTTTTCCTCCAGATACGTCAGGCTTACGCTACCTTCCTTGTGTTAAGGAGATCGCACTGGTTTCGGACGCCATCTTGACTACTGTCCACCATCTTAGATACAGCAGACATGTTTGCTGACCACTGTCTAGTTAAATTCATAATTCAAACTTCATTTTATGTAACCTGTTTGCTGGCCTGCCAACTAATTCCCTTTGACATTTAATGAGAAGCAAGTCTGTCCTTCATCTTTAGTTCAATATTATGATTCTGGAGTCCGCTTATCTCCTTCTCAGGAAATTAGTATAAACAATATCTGTGTACAAGGTCCCTGAGAACTGAGCACAATTAATTAATTTTTTCCAAGAATGTGCTGATGACCAATAGCTTTGCAGTATACTATTCACGCCTCTTTGATGACTCTTCTGTCTGTGATATTATGCATTTGGGATATGACGTGTCTTAGTTTTTTGTTCAAGTTCCTGGTACCAGGACAATCATGAAAGGGTTATTTAGGACTCACCTTACAAAAGTCAAGAGGGCTGTTGGGGCCCTGCATAAAAATCCCTATCACCTGTTTCCCTCCTGAAGCCACTCGTCTTGAAACGCTTCTCCCACCAGTCTTCTCCTCCTGTTTCTGAGGTGGATTCCTTGCATGTCTATGAAGTTAAAGAGGTTCTGGAGATGAAGATCGAGAGGGTAAGCGGTCCTTTCTTGTAGACTGGAAGGGGTTCGGACATGAGGAAAGATCTTGGGAGCCCAAAGAGAACATTTTGGATCGGACTCTCCTCCAGGGGTTTCTTGGGACCAAGGGGGGGGGGGGGGGTACTGTCACAGGAATGGGCACCCCCGCGATCCATGTCACGATCGTGGGTGTGCCAGTGCTCCCTGTCCTGGCCCCGCTGCCCCAGCCCTGAACTTACCTCTCCACCTTCTTATTGTTCTCATCCAGACTAGACCCAGCACGCGCCCCTGCTGCCGAGAGCGGGCGCGGCTGATCTCAGAGATTTAAAGGGTCAGTGCACAGGTGATTGTCGCTGGCCACTTCTGAGTTGGTATTTAATCAAGCGGCTCCTAATATGGATCTTCAAGCCATTTCCCTGAAGAGAAAGCCTCCTGTGTATCCTGCGTTCCTGTCCTGTGTGCCAGTCCGTTTCTGTGTTCCTGATCTGTGTGCCAGCTCCAATGTTTCCTGACATGAGTCCTAGTGTACCTTCTTGTGCTGTTCTCCCACTGTTTTCATGGGTACAGACTGTCTCCTGCATTACTACCTTGGCTGCCACCACAGGATAGTCGCACCTGTGAAACGACCTGGTGGTACCCCACCGCAGCAAGACCATCCCGGCTCTGAAGACCAGGTGCCACTTAGACTCCACTCCCAGGTGTTGGCTAGACTCCAGTCCCAGGTGTTATCTCCTGCGGTGGTCCAGAGGTTCCACAGACTCACAGCCCTGACATTAAGATATTGTAATTTATGTTATTTCTTGTACTACTCTGTCATACTGTATATGCTATCATTTGATGTTATTCTACGCTCTAACATGACATTTATTCTTGCAGATTTGTTATCTCTCCATGGTTCTACTTGGTAATACTCTTACAATTGCACATAGCCACACAGATATTTTACATATTTCTTTACCATGGCAGTGACAAATGATACTTGGAGATGGGCGAACAGATTCTGATGATTCTAACTTCGGTTAGAATTTCTGGAAAAATTTGATTCGTCACAAAGCCGAAGTTTATGCTGATTCGCGGGAATGAAGTTGGTTTTATTCCCCACATTTTTCCGCTCTCCGCTCCCTGGTCTCCGCTTCCCGATCTCTGCTCCCAGCTCCTCAGTCTCCGCTCCCAGCTCCACGGTCTCCGCTCCCGGTCTCTGCTCCCAGCTCCCTGGTCTCCGCTTCCAGCACTCTGCTCCTCGGTCTTTGCTCTCCGCTCCCAGAACCATGGGCTCTGCTCCCCAGTCTCCACTCCCTGTTCCTCGGTCTCCGCTCCCAGCTCCTCGTTCTCGGCTCCCAGCTCCCCGGTCTCCGCTCCCGGTCTTCGCTCCCTGGTCTCCGCTCCCAGCACTCCGCTCCCCGGTCTCCGCTCCCCGCTCCTCGGTCTCCGCTCCCAGCTACCTGGTCTCTGCTCCCCACTCTCCGCTCCCCGGTCTCCGCTCCCAGCACTCCGCTCCCTGGTCTCCGCTCCCCGGTCTCCACTCCCCGGTCTCCGCTCCTTGGTCTCTGCTCCTCGGTCTCCGCTCCCAAGT
The DNA here is from genome assembly GCF_040894005.1 of Engystomops pustulosus. Taxonomy (NCBI): domain Eukaryota; kingdom Metazoa; phylum Chordata; class Amphibia; order Anura; family Leptodactylidae; genus Engystomops; species Engystomops pustulosus. The sequence goes on along the minus strand of NC_092416.1, from coordinate 110,963,785 downwards.
CCCAGGTCTCCGCTCCCGGTCTCCGCTCCCAGCTACCTGGTCTCCGCTCCCAGCACCCCGCTCCCCGGTCTCCGCTGTCTGGTCTCTGCTGTTCGCTCCCCGGTCACTGTTCCCAGCTCCCTGGTCTCCGCTCCGAGCTCCTCGGTCTCCGCTACCAGCTCCTCGGTCTCCGCTCCCTGGTTTCCGCTCCCCAGTCTCCGCTGTAAGTTCCCCGCTCTCCGCTCTCCTCTGTCCGCTATCCGCTCCGGAATCCCCTCCCCATGCTGGAGGACAAGAAAGAAACAGCCAGAACAAGAAAAGAAGAAAAAAGTAAGACAACTCCTATGTATAGATGTGTATATATGTGTGTGTGTATAGGTAGGTGTGTGTGTGTTTGTATAGGTGTGTGTGTATGTATAGATGTGTATATATGTGTGTGTGTGTGTCTATAGGTAGGTGTGTGTGTGTGTATGTATAGGGGTGTGTGTATGTATAGGTGTGCGTGTGTGTGCATGTATAGGTGTGTGTGGGTATGTATAGGTGTGTGTTGGTATGTATAGGTGTGTGTGTAGAGGTGTGTGTATATTTGCTCTATATACTGTTTATATATGTGTATTTGCTGTTTGTATACTCAGTATGTGTGTAGATGTTGTATATACTGTATGTGTGTGAATATATATTTTTATGCAGTATTGGGGATATTTATTAGGGCTTCTGCGCCATGTCAATTTTAGTTTTACACTACATGGTGGCTGTATGCCGCTGTATGCATTTTACACTACACGGCGGCACGCTGTATGCATTTTACACTACATGGCGGCACGCTATATGCATTTTACACTACATGGCGGCACGCTGTATCTATTTTATACTACATGTCAGCACTCTGTATGCATTTTACACTACATGGCGGCACGCTGTATCTGATTTTTACGCTGTATCTGATATATTACATATATGGCGGGGGGGGAGGGCGTCGGTCTATGGCTCACCTCAGGCAGCAGAAAGATTTGGTTCACCCCTGCTCCCTGCCCTATAAAACCCAGCCATTTTCTATCTCAGCACTTCACACTTCATGTTGTAGTATCCAGCTGCTGCTATTGTACTGTGCGATTCTTGCTGCAATACCTCGCTGTTCTCTAAGGGGGTTCTATATACCCCAAATAGTAGTTCTATTTAGTGACAAAAGCGTATAGGAAGAAATCTGTTTGACTTTCATGCATCTGCAGTAGCGATTGGTGGACCAATCCCTGGTTGTTCTTTAAAGGGGATCTGTGTACCCCAAATAGTGGTTCTATTTAGTGACAAAATCGAATAGGAAGAAACCTGTTTGACATTCATGCATCTACAGTAGTGCGCTGTCAATTGTGGGGTATCTGTATAACGCACATTGCCATACCTTATTGTGGCTCTAGTTTACAGCCAGATTTACGTGTGAAATCCACGTAGTTTATACATTGATTTTCGCTGAAATTACACTGTCAGTTGTGGGGTAACTGTATAACGCACATTGCAATACCTTTTGGGGGCCCTAGTTTACAGCCAGATTCACGTGTCAAATCCACGAAGTTTATACAGTGATTTTCACTGAAATTACACTGTCAGTTGTGGGGTATCTGTATAACGCACATTGCAATACCTTTTGGGGGCTCTAGTTTACAGCCAGATTCACGTGTCAAATCCACGTAGTTTATACAGTAGTTTATACAGTGAAAAGAAGGGCAAAATGATCAGTGACGTCAATGCACAATTACTGCCGACATCCTCTGCACTCTTTTGGGGGGCTTTCCACATGTATCCGCGTTTAACAGAACAGGTTCTGTCGTAATCTATGGAATCATCTGATGTCAGTGTAAAAAGAGTGCACTCTTTGATGTTATAGTGGGATCTTGGCCTTCGGCTCGGTCCTTTTGAGCTAGCACAGACGTTACCTTGTCAGGCTGCGTTCCCGCTTTGCTTATTTGGGGAAGTTGGCCTATGTAAGTGGACATGGAAGTGAAGAGTAAAGCGATTCTAAGAGCCGCAGCTGTCATAAGCGTGTCATACTAAAACACAGCATTGTTTGAAGACCAAACCACGCTCCCTATGTATATTTAAGCATGGCACAACGTTCTACAACACCCTACAGGCTCTCTGCAGCCAGGAAATGCCTGTCTTTTAACGTGATTCGTTTTGATTCGATTGGGGTCGAATCAAATTTTTTCCAAAAATTTGGCGTATTCGCCCATCTCTAATCATACTCCATTACCTATACTTTCCCTTAGGTATGCCTACTACTAGTCCCAATCAGGCATACCATACTTGCACATTGGTTTATTTCATACGTATACACCTGTCTATGGTATTATTTCCAACACTAGTTAGTGCACATGCACTCTATTAGACCGTGCACCTCTTCCTTCTTTGACATGTGCGCAGCTACAAGCCACCCGCCTGTGCGCATGCCCACTTGCTCTTCATTTCCACCTCGGACATCCATAATACGTGTGCGCATAATTTGTCCGTGCGCCCCTTCTTTGTTTTTCCTATTGCGTCTGCACTTCAGACTCTCGTAGCTGACTGGATCACCCCCAGTGATGCATCGCGAGTCCCTGCCCACAACACAATCACCTTTATAATCACCCACCGACACCATAGCGGTCGACATACTACAATGTGCGACTGCACTATACATACAGTGTCCTTCAGCCATACTGGTGAGTGAGCTAGGGAGTCATTAATGTTCAGCAATCTATGTGTGTTTTCTCTCCCTTTATAGAGGTACCATCTTACTACTAAGATACTGCTGATCTCACGGCATTCTATTTGGGGCATCTAACTCTCCTTTGTGTGTCCCTGTGTACTTGTCTGCCCCGCGGATTGTGCGGATGAGAGATCCTGGGAACCAGAAGAGAACATTTTTGATCGGACTCTCCTACAGAGGTTTCTTGGGGCCAAGAAGAAGAGGGCAAGGCTGAAGGGGGGGTCTCCGCAGTCTCGGCCTCGCTCCCCCAAACTTACCTCTCCATGTTCCAGGAGGGGGTATCCTATTCTTTAAAGTTCTCTTTTGGCTGTCCCATTCAATTGAAAACCGACAACTAACATTTTGACTCTGGCCAAATTATCACTAAGAGAGTTTCTTCCCGCAGAACGGCTCTGATCCTCTCCTAACACATCGCTATGGTCAGTGTCCACAGCCATGACTCCCCAGCCATGACAGAAAAAGGAAATATTTCATCATTATCAGAGGCATCACATTTCATAGGTTCATCATAAATTGGGCCATTGACAACAACATGATATGGCATTTGACAATGGAAACATTTTATTAAGTCTTTACTGAGACTCCTGATTGAGACCAAAAAACTCCCTAGACTGGTTTGCAAGCCTTCAGTCTCTCCACCTTTAGATGGATATCTCCTTTTTAAGTAGGGTCCTCACTTCTATTGTTCTATATGATTCTTTGTACTCTGTAATGTACTGGGAGGCATAGGGCCCACCAGTGAAGTTGATTCTGGGGGCCCACCTACTGCTACAAGTCAATATTACATGTACAATATAAGGCTGCGTTAACACAATGTATTTCAAAACACAATTCAAGTGCAACCTCCAAATATAACATATACTGTAGCAACAACTATTAGCGCCAGAAGATGGCAAAATGAAGAAATTTTTTTTTGTACAGGAGGTTTTAATCTTTGTAAATGTATGAAAACATTATACAAACCTAAATATATTTGGTATCCCTGTGATCGCACCGACCCAAAGAATGAAGTAGACATGTCATTTGCGCACAGTGAAAGTGGTACAAGTGGTAAATGCCAAGTAAAAAAGAAAATGGTGCAAGTGCATTTTTTCACCATTTTCACTACATTTGGAATACGACAGGAATATTAAATATCGTCATTATGAAGTGCAACTTGTTATGCAGAAAATTAAAACAAAAAGGGCCTGGTCATTAAAGTGTTAAATCAGTTTTTTTTTCACACAAAATAACATGTCCAGCAGTGACCTCCTTTCCTAGCAGCGGCTTCCACTCACTAATAACATGTCCCAGCAGCACCAGCCTCCCCTCACTAATAACATGTCTAGTGGCAGCCTCTAATCACTAATAAATTGTGTAGCAGGGGTATAGACATGTCTGTGCGCTATCCCAGTGCATACAGTATAATGTCACACAGTGTGCATGGGCAGAGCGCACAGACATGTCTCTGCCTGTGAACTCTACTGATCAATTGTATGTGAGTTATCTTCTCGTCATGGACCCTGTGGACCCCTTATACTCTGAGACCTGATAGTTAGGCCACCGACACTATGGGGCTTATTTACTAAGGGTCTGCAGACAGCACTATTGTGGATATTCCGTTTTGCACCACATTTAGCAGGGTTTTTTGGCACACGTGATCAGATTTTGGTGCAGCTGCGCTAATAGCACATTGGGGCAGATTTACTTACCCGGTCGGTTCGCGATCCAGCGGCGCGTTCTCTATGGTGGATTTGGGTCCGGCCAGGATTCCACCAGGTCCACCAGGTGGTGCTGCTGCGCTGAAAAGCATCCGAATGCCCTGAAATTCACCGAGCCGGACCAAGTGAAGGTAAGCGCGTCCCAAGCGACACTTTTATTGTTTTAAATGCAGCGTTTTTTTCCGAATCCGACGGGTTTTCGCTCGGCCGCGCCCCCCGTTTTCGGTCCCGTGCATGCCGGCGCCGATGCACCACAATCCGATCGCGTGCGCCAAAATCCTGGGGCAATACAGGGAAAATCAGCGCAAATCGGAAATATTCGGGTAACACGTCGGGAAATCGCGAATCGGGCCATTAGTAAATGACCCCCATTGTAATGATAGGGTTAACACAAGTCAGCCTTGTTCTTTGGAGGACCTGAGACTGTCATGGAAATGGATCGCCGGTCCCCGATGAAGCCACTAGCAGCATTGCCGGTGGCGATCGGCGGGAAAACATCTGCGATCAGTGCTGGCACCGAACGCGGGTGTTACCGGTAAGTGTTTGCTGCAATATGCAGCAAAGACTTACTGGCTATGGAGAGGGCTCAGCCTGTTAGCCCTCTCCATGCATCGGGACCTGGCACGCGTCGGTAAGGGGTTAAACTAGCTCTATGAGTCCCGATAAAACTCCGTAAAAAATGTTAACTTAGCATGAGAAAAAAAAGTAATGGCCATTTGCTAACCTGTTGCTTATGAAAATTAGCTAAAAATGCCACTGGAACTTTTTTAGGACGTGTCACTATGAAGTTGTATGAACTGTTGCTCATAAATTTAAAAATGACTACATTTACTTACCTTTACCAGTGCTCCTACATCTAGGTTACATCAACATCACTCAAGGTTGCAGGTAGTGATAAGCGCATTGGAAGAAATTTGGATTTGCGGAGTCCGTCTAAATTTTGGGAAATTTTGGTTTTGGGACCCGGACTTTGGTACCAGTAGTTTATATAAGTCAATGGAGACCCGAATTTGAACACCCAAAAATGTGGTTATAACAGGGAAGTTGTCCTGACTAGAGATGAGCGAGCACTAAAATGCTCGGGTACTCGTTATTCGAGACGAACTTTTCCCGATGCTCGAGTGCTCGTCTCGAATAACGAACCCCATTGAAGTCAATGGGAGACTCGAGCATTTTTCAAGGGGACCAAGGCTCTGCACAGGGAAGCTTGGCCAAACACCTGGGAACCTCAGAAAAGGATGGAAACACCACGGAAATGGACAGGAAACAGCAGGGGCAGCATGCATGGATGCCTCTGAGGCTGCTTAATCGCACCATTATGCCAAAATTATGGGCAACAGCATGGCCATGACAGAGTGACAGAATGAAGCTAGATAGCATCTAAAACATGCAATAATTGACCCTGACACTATAGGGGACGGCATGCAGAGGCAGCGGCAGCAGGCTAGAGAGTGGCATGGCGACATACCCTAAATGGACTCAGGCTTCAAACCAATGGGTGGCAGAGAGGAACCAAAGGAGGTGAGCAAGAAGCGCTCAAATAATATCGGTACATGATAAAAGTTTGCCAGTATATTTTGTGGATTACACAGCAGGGTGGCGACAAAGTTAACATGGAAGCCATGAAAACAACCCAAAATTCTGCCTGACACAGCTCGTTTGATAAGGGGACCATGTATGGAGGCAGTGAACTAGTAGTAGATTAAAGGTGCTGCAGTTAAAACTATGTTAGTTGGTTCTTGGCATGGAGCTGGCGCTCCGCTGCCAGACGAGCTTTCGCCAATCCAAGCCCCTGTCTCTAGGCTACTCCCCAAACAGCACTTCTAAGAACCTTTTGTATAAGATCAAGTGTAGTAGCGTTCTTATAAGTTTAGGATATGGCGGGTGAGGGGAATGTAAACAGATGCGCAAGAAGCGCTGAAATAATATTGGTAAATGATAAAAGTTTATTAGTATATTTTGTGGATAACACAGCTGGGTGGCGACAAAGTTAACAACTTTGATGTGGAATCCATGAAAACAACCCAAATTTCTGCCTGACACACCTCGTTTGATAAAGGGACGATGTATGGAGGCAGCTATATGGACGACTTTTGGAGGTAGCAATGGAGACAACGTGTGGAGGCTGCTATGGAGACAATTTAATTTGGATAGTGCCTGTATGTGGCAGTCCCAAAAATTTTTCAAACCAGAGGAGCAGGTAGGTGGCCCTCCAGAAAAATAGAATAGATTGAGTGCCTGTATGTGGCAGTCCCAAAAAGTTTTCAAACCAGAGGAGCAGGTAGGTGGCCCTCCAGAAAAATTGAATAGATTGAGTGCCTGTATGTGGCAGTCCCAAAAAGTTTTCAAACCAGAGGAGCAGGTAGGTGGCCCTCCAGAAAAATTGAATAGATTGAGTGCCTGTATGTGGCAGTCCCAAAAAGTTTTCAAACCAGAGGAGCAGGTAGGTGGCCCTCCAGAAAAATTGAATAGATTGAGTGCCTGTATGTGGCAGTCCCAAAAAGTTTTCAAACCAGAGGAGCAGGTAGGTGGCCCTCCAGAAAAATTGAATAGATTGAGTGCCTGTATGTGGCAGTCCCAAAAAGTTTTCAAACCAGAGGAGCAGGTAGGTGGCCCTCCAGAAAAATAGAATAGATTGAGTGCCTGTATGTGGCACTCCCAAAAATTGTTTAAAACAGAGGAACGGGTCGGTGGCCCTCCAGAAAAATTGAATAGATTGAGTGCCTGTATGTGGCACTCCCAAAAATTGTTTAAAACAGAGGACCGGGTCGGTGGCCCTCCAGAAAAATTAAATGCATAAAGTACTATAGCAAGAGCCAGTGGGCCCTGTCAAAAAATAGCCAGTTTCCTCTGCTTTACTGTACAAAGAGGAGGAGAAGGAGGAAAATGAGGAGGAGGAGGAGTGGATCAATTATTCAGGTTGAGCTTCCTTCACCTGGTGGAGATTGGAAATTATGAGAAATCCAGGCTTTATTCATCTTAATAAGCGTCAGCCTGTCAGCGCTGTCAGTCGACAGGCGTGTACGCTTATCGGTGATGATGCCACCAGCTGCACTGAAAACCCGCTCGGACAAGACGCTAGCGGCAGGGCAGGCAAGAACCTCCAAGGCGTACAGCGCCAGTTCGTGCCACATGTCCAGCTTTGAAACCCAGTAGTTGTAGGGAGCTGTGTGATCATTTAGGACGATGGTATGGTCAGCTACGTACTCCCTCACCATCTTTCTGTAAAGATCAGCCCTACTCTGCCGAGACTGGGGACAGGTGACAGTGTCTTGCTGGGGTGACATAAAGCTGGCAAAAGCCTTGTAAAGCGTACCCTTGCCAGTGCTGGACAAGCTGCCTGCTCGCCTACTCTCCCTCGCTACTTGTCCCGCAGAACTACGCACTCTGCCGCTAGCGCTGTCAGAAGGGAAATACTGTTTCAGCTTGTGCACCAGGGCCTGCTGGTATTCATGCATTCTCACACTCCTTTCCTCTCCAGGGATGAGAGTGGAAAGATTTTGCTTGTACCGTGGGTCCAGGAGAGTGAACACCCAGTAATCGGTGCTGGAATAAATTCTTTGAACGCGAGGGTCACGGGATAGGCAGCCTAGCATGAAATCTGCCATATGCGCCAGAGTACCAACACGTAAGAATTCACTCCCCTCACTGGCCTGACTGTCCATTTCCTCCTCCTCCAACTCCTCTTCTTCTGCCCATACACGCTGAACAGTAAAGGACTCAACAATGGTCCCCTCTTGTGTCTCGCCAACATTCTCCTCCTCTTCCTCCTCATCCTCCTCCACCTCCACCTCCTCCGATATGCGCTGAGAAACAGACCTAAGGGTGCTTTGGCTATCAACAAGGGAATCTTCTTCCCCCGTCTCTTGTGACGAGCGCAAAGCTTCCGACTTCATGCTGATCAGAGAGTTTTTCAACAGGCCAAGCAGCGGGATGGTGAGGCTGATGATGGCGGCATCGCCACTGACCATCTGTGTTGACTCCTCAAAGTTACTCAGCACCTGACAGATATCAGACATCCACGTCCACTCCTCATTGTAGACTTGAGGAAGCTGACTGACCTGACTACCAGTTCTGGTGGAAGTTGACATCTGGCAGTCTACAATGGCTCGGCGCTGCTGGTAAACTCTGGATAACATGGTCAGTGTTGAATTCCACCTCGTGGGCACGTCGCACAACAGTCGGTGAGCGGGCAGTTGGAGGCGGCGCTGCGCTGCCCTGAGAGTGGATGCATCTGTGCTGGACTTCCTGAAATGCGCACAGATGCGGCGCACCTTCGTGAGCAAATCTGACAGATTGGGGTATGTCTTGAGGAAACGCTGAACTATCAGATTTAACACATGGGCCAGGCATGGCACATGTGTCAGTCTGCCGAGTTGCAGAGCCGCCACCAGGTTACGGCCGTTGTCACACACAACCATGCCTGGCTTCAGGTTCAGCGGTGCCAGCCACAGATCAGTCTGCGCCGTGATGCCCTGTAATAGCTCTTGGGCGGTGTGCCTTTTATCGCCTAGGCTCAGCAGTTTGAGCACCGCCTGCTGTCGCTTAGCAACGGCACTGCTGCTGTGCCTAGAGCTACCGACTGATGGCGCCGTGCCCACGGATGGTAGTTCGGAGGAGGAGGTGGAGGAGGGGTGGGAGGAGGCATAGTAGGCCTGAAACACCTGGACCGAGGTAGGCCCCGCAATCCTCGGCGTCGGCAGTATATGACCAGCCCCAGGGTCAGACTCGGTCCCAGCCTCCACCAAGTTAACCCAATGTGCCGTCAGCGATATATAGTGGCCCTGCCCGGCAGCACTCGTCCACGTGTCCGTGGTCAGGTGGACCTTGTCAGAAACGGCGTTGGTCAGGGCACGGGTGATGTTGTCTGACACGTGCTGGTGCAGGGCTGGGACGGCACATCGGGAAAAGTAGTGGCGGCTGGGGACCGAATACCGAGGGGCGGCCGCCGCCATGAGGTTGCAAAAGGCCTCGGTCTCTACTAGCCTATAGGGCAGCATCTCCAGGCTAAGCAATCTGGAGATGTGCACATTAAGGGCTTGGGCGTGCGGGTGGGTTGCACTATATTTGCGTTTCCGCTCCAGCGTCTGGGGTATGGAGAGCTGAACGCTGGTGGATGCTGTGGAGGATCGTGGAGGCGACGATGGGGTTTTTGTGGCAGGGTCCTGGGCAGGGGGCTGACTATCAGCTGACACAGGGGAAGGAGCAGTGGTGTGCACGGCCGGAGGTGAACGGGCTTGTTGCCACTGAGTGGGGTGTTTAGCATTCATATGCCTGCGCATACTGGTGGTAGTTAAGCTAGTAGTGGTGGAACCCCTGCTGAGCCTGGTTTGGCAAATGTTGCACACCACAGTCCGTCGGTCATCCGGTGTTTCCTTAAAGAACCTCCAGACTTCTGAAGATCTAGCCCTCGCCGCAAGAGCCCTCGCCACGGGAGCTTCACTAGTTGACACATTTGGCGCTGATGCACCAGCTCTGGCCCTGCCTCTCCGTCTGGCCCCACCACTGCCTCTTCCAACCTGTTCTGGTCGAGGACTCTCCTCCGTCTCAGAAGCACTGTGTTCACCCGGCCTCTCAACCCAGCTTGGGTCTGTCACCTCATCATCCTCCGATCCCTCAGTCTGCTCCCCCCTCGGACTTCCTGCCCTGACAACAACTTCCCCACTGTCTGACAACCGTGTCTCCTCATCGTCGGACACCTCTTTACACACTTCCACTACGTCAAGAAGGTCATCATCACCCACAGACTGTGACTGGTGGAAAACCTGGGCATCGGAAAATTGCTCAGCAGCAACCGGACAAGTGGTTTGTGACTGTGGGAAGGGTCCAGAAAACAGTTCCTCAGAGTATGCCGGTTCAAATGCCAAATTTTCCTGGGAGGGGGCAGACTGGGGGGGAGGAGGCTGAGGTGCAGGAGCTGGAGGAGTGGCGATTTCGGTGACATGGGTGGACTGCGTGGAAGACTGACTGGTGGACAAATTGCTCGAAGCATTGTCAGCAATCCACGACATCACCTGTTCGCACTGTTCTGGCCTCAACAGTGCTCTACCACGAGTCCCAGTAACTTCAGACATGAACCTAGGGAGTGTAGCTCTGCGGCGTTCCCCTGCTCCCTCATAAGCAGGTGGTGTCTCACCCCGGCCAGGACCACGGCCTCTGACCCCTGCAGTAGTTGGACGCCCACGTCCCCGCCCTCGTCCTCTACCCCTAGCCCTCGGGTTAAACATTTTTAAAATGAGAGTTATAGCTTTAATTTTTTTTTAACTTTTTTTTGTGTTTTTTTTTTTTTTGTGTTTTTGAGTTTTTAAAACCAAACAATGCTATCCTATTGCTATGGCTATTTTCTAGCCAAGTATGAAAGCACACTACTATGCCAGATGAGATGACACTGAGTTATTAAACAAAATAAACGTAAAATAAAAAAGGACAAATGGCAGACTGTGCCTAATTGAAATCCAACCCCTACTAAATTTTCCCACTTCGGTCTTTGCAATGGATATGTGTGTCACTAAGCGCAAAACACAGCGGTCGCAAGTCTCACTACAAATTGCTCACAATTGGCTAGTAGATGCACTGCAGCAAGTACAGCCACCAGCAGATCAACCAGAAATCAAATATATAACGCTACTGTAGGCGTAAGCCGTTTGGATTCTCCTATGGCTATTTTCTAGCCAAGTATGAAAGCACACTACTATGCCAGATGAGATGACGCTGAGTTATTAAACAAAATAAACGTAAAATAAAAAAGGACAAATGGCAGACTGTGCCTAATTGAAATCCAACCCCTACTAAATTTTCCCACTTCGGTCTTTGCAATGGATATGTGCGTCACTAAGCGCAAAACACAGCGGTCGCAAGTCTCACTACAAATTGCTGACAATTGGCTAGTAGATGCACTGCAGCAAGTACAGCCACCAGCAGATCAACCAGAAATCAAATATATAACGCTACTGTAGGCGTAAGCCGTTTGGATTCTCCTATGGCTATTTTCTAGCCAAGTATGAAAGCACACTACTATGCCAGATGAGATGACGCTGAGTTATTAAACAAAATAAACGTAAAATAAAAAAGGACAAATGGCAGACTGTGCCTAATTGAAATCCAACCCCTACTAAATTTTCCCACTTCGGTCTTTGCAATGGATATGTGCGTCACTAAGCGCAAAACACAGCGGTCGCAAGTCTCACTACAAATTGCTGACAATTGGCTAGTAGATGCACTGCAGCAAGTACAGCCACCAGCAGATCAACCAGAAATCAAATATATAACGCTACTGTAGGCGTAAGCCGTTTGGATTCTCCTATGGCTATTTTCTAGCCAAGTATGAAAGCACACTACTATGCCAGATGAGATGACGCTGAGTTATTAAACAAAATAAACGTAAAATAAAAAAGGACAAATGGCAGACTGTGCCTAATTGAAATCCAACCCCTACTAAATTTTCCCACTTCGGTCTTTGCAATGGATATGTGCGTCACTAAGCGCAAAACACAGCGGTCGCAAGTCTCACTACAAATTGCTGACAATTGGCTAGTAGATGCACTGCAGCAAGTACAGCCACCAGCAGATCAACCAGAAATCAAATATATAACGCTACTGTAGGCGTAAGCCGTTTGGATTCTCCTATGGCTATTTTCTAGCCAAGTATGAAAGCACACTACTATGCCAGATGAGATGACGCTGAGTTATTAAACAAAATAAACGTAAAATAAAAAAGGACAAATGGCAGACTGTGCCTAATTGAAATCCAACCCCTACTAAATTTTCCCACTTCGGTCTTTGCAATGGATATGTGCGTCACTAAGCGCAAAACACAGCGGTCGCAAGTCTCACTACAAATTGCTCACAATTGGCTAGTAGATGCACTGCAGCAAGTACAGCCACCAGCAGATCAACCAGAAATCAAATATATAACGCTACTGTAGGCGTAAGCCGTTTGGATTCTCCTATGGCTATTTTCTAGCCAAGTATGAAAGCACACTACTATGCCAGATGAGATGACACTGAGTTATTAAACAAAATAAACGTAAAATAAAAAAGGAAAAATGGCAGACTGTGCCTAATTGAAATCCAACCCCTACTAAATTTTCCCACTTTGGTGTTTGAGGTGGATATGTGTGCCACTAAGAGCTAAACACAACGGTAGCAAGTCCCCCTGCTAATTCCTCACAAAATGGTACTAGATGCAAATAAAAAAAAAAAAAAGTAGAACGTTATTGTAGCCCTAAGAAGGGCTGTTGGGTTCTTGGAGAATCACTCCTGCCTAACAGTAAGCTAATAGAACACCCTAATGCTTTCCCTGACCAGCAGCAGCTCTCTCCCTAGCGGCATCCAGACACAGAATGATCCGAGCAGCGCGGGCAGCGGCTAGTCTATCCCAGGGTCACCTGATCTGGCCAGCCAACCACTGCTATCGACGTGTAAGGGTACCACGTCATGCTGGGTGGAGTGCAGAGTCTCCTGGCTTGTGATTGGCTCTGTTTCTGGCCGCCAAAAAGCAAAACGGCGGGAGCTGCCATTTTCTCGAGCGGGCGAAGTATTCGTCCAAGCAACGAGCAGTTTCGAGTACGCTAATGCTCGAACGAGCATCAAGCTCGGACGAGCATGTTCGCTCATCTCTAGTCCTGACAAAAAAGATCTAGGAAAAGTACTTGTGCCGTATTAAAATACAGTACTGTATTAAAATTTTTTAAAAAACAGCAATAATAAAATTGAGAAAGAGCAAACAAAAAAAATCTAGTATTTATTCCGTACAACTAAAAACTTAAAAAAAAAATAAAGGAAACCCTATGCCGAAATTGATGTTTTTTAATCATCCATCAAAATCATCATCATCAAAATTATATCAACAAATTTATACGAACAAGTGATTACTACTAGTAAATTAAAACAGCAGTCTAGCGCTCTCTGTGTTGCATGGTTGAGTATTTCTGAGCTACAAAATGGTCAATATGTTTTAAAATAAAATTTTATAAATAATAAAACCTCTTTCTTTAACCCCTTAACGCTCTAGACTGCTACGGCGCAGAGGTACAGGGAATGTATGAAGAGGGCTCACGGGCTGAGTCCTCTTCATACAAAGGTGGGGGTTGTTGCATATTGCAGCAAACCCCCACCGCTAATAACCGCGGTCGGTGCAAAGTCGCCGGCGGCATTATAAAGACGGCAGCGCGGGCGCCACCATCTGTATTACGATCGCCGTGCCCCCGAACGTCATCGGGGGGCGGTGATCGGTTGCCATGGTAGCCTCGGGTCTATGTTGACCCGAGGCTTAATGGCTTCTGCAGATTCGTTACAATGAGCCAGTGGCTCATTGTAATGAATAAGCTGCAAAAATGCCATATATTGCAAAACAGAAGTATTGCAGTATATGGTAGGAACGATCTGACTATCTATTGTTAATGTACCCTAGATGGTCTAAAAATTAGTGAAAAAAAAAAGAAAAAAAAAATTTAAAAAATAAAAAAATAAAATAAAATATAAAAAATTCAAATCACCCCCCTTTCGCTAGAACTGATATAAAACATAATAAACAGTAAAAACCACAGACACATTAGGTATCACCGCGTCCCAAAATGCCTGATCTATCAAAATATAAAAACGGTTACGGCCGGCGGTGACCTCCGAGGCGGGAAATGGCTCCCAAATGTCGGAATTGCGACTTTTACACCTTTTTACATCACATAAAAAAATGGAATTAAAAAATGATCAAAATGTCACACAGACCTCAAAATGGTAGCAATGCAAACGTCGGCACATTTTGCAAAAAATGACACCTCACAAAGCTCTGTGCGCCAAAGTATGATAAAGTTATTAGCTTCAGAAAATGGCAAAAAAATGTTTTCTTTTTTGTACACATTCGTTTAATTTTTGAAAATGTATTAAAACACAATAAAACCTACACAACTTTGGTATCACCGCGATCGCACCGAACCAAAGAATAAAGTAGACGTTTTATTTGGAGCAAAGAGTGAAAGTCGTAAAAACTGAGCCCACAAGAACGTGACATGCATTTTTTTAAAATTTTTTCCACATTTGGAATTTTTTTTCAGCTTCGCAGTACACGGCATGTTAAAATAAATAACATTACGGTAAAGTAAAATTTGTTACGCACAGAAAAAGCCCTCACACAGGTCTGTACACATAAAAATGAAAAAGTTATGGATTTTTGAAGGTGGAGAGCGAGAAATGAGCGAAAAAACCCTGCGTCCTTAAAGGAAACCTACCACTTGAAGTGGCAGGTATAAAGGGGAACTACCGAGCACCAGCTCAGGGTGAGCTGGTGCCGGAGCTTAGTTTTGTTAGTGTTTTAAACCGCAGTATCGTGGTTTAAAACACTTTTTAAACTTTATGGCCGAAGCTGCTTCTAGCGCAGGGAGGTACGCGCTCGGCGCTTGCCATGCGCGCGACCTTGCACGCGGCTCTCATTCACTTCCTATGTAGCCGCGTGCACGGTCGCGCGCATGGTGCGCCGAGCGCGTACCACCCTGCGCCGAAGCAGCTTCGGCCATAAAGTTTAAAAAGTGTTTTAAACCGCGATACTGTGGTTTAAAACACTAACAAAACTAAGCTCCGGCACCAGCTCACCCTGAGCTTGTGCTCGGTAGTACCCCCTTATACCTGCCACTTCAAGTGGTAGGTTTCCTTTAAGTGGTTAAAATCTTCTTGTGAAAGGAGTTGAGTTATGGAAGGAGTGAATCAGACTAGAAGATTTTTAACCCCTTAATGACCGCCCTATCGGGAATCTACGGCGGTCATTAAGGGTACTTCTTCTGATGCGACGCCTTTCTACGGCGCCGCATCAGAAGAAGATTTCGGGACATCGGGTTATTATAGTGCCGGTGTCGGGCTGTGATATCACAGCCCAGACCCGGCACTAACACCCGGGATCGGAAAAACTCCGATCTCGGGTGTTTAACCCCTTACACGCCGCGGTCAAGCATGACCGCGGCGTGCAAGTGTGTCCCCCGTGGATCGGACCCCCCCGGTGTGCTTACCGGGGGATCCGATCCCTCCTGCCGCTGCCCCGGGTTCTGACGAGTGACCCGGGGCTGTCGGCTCCTCTTATCGCCGGGTTCTGCCTTCCTGGCAGGACCCGGCTGTAAGTAACTGAGCATGCGCGGCATGCTCAGTTACTTTCACTATACACTGCAATACAAGTGTATTGCAGTGTAAAGGCTTGAATAAGCGATCGGATGATCGCTTATTCAAGCCAAAAGGTTGAAAATATGTGAAAGTAAAAAAAAAAAGATTAAATTGTTTTATAATAATAATTAAATAAATAAATAAAGTCCCATAATCTCCCCAGTTACACATATAATGCAAATACAGTATATAAAACACAAAAACACACAAAAAATGTACATGTTTGGTATCACCGCGTCCGTATTAATCTGTACAAAAAATCTAAATCAATATTGAACCCGCTCGGGGAACGATGAAAAAAATAACCACGAAAAACTTCCCGTAATATACAATTTTTCATCAAACACTATCACAAAAAATGTTCTAAAAAATGATCAAAAAAAGCTACATTCCCTAATATGATACGACTGAAAAGAACAACTCTTTTTGCAAAAAATAAGCCCTCAACCAGATCTGACAACAGAAAAATACAGAAGTTATGGCCCTAAAAAGTTGTCAATAGTAAAAACAATGCGATATTCTCCAATATTGGTTTTGCTCAGGAAAATTGAGCAAAGATAAGAAAAACTATATAAATGAGGTATCACCGCAATCGTAGTGAACCAGAGAATAAAGATAAAATATTATTTTTACATTACGGTGAACGGGGGGAAAAAAATGCTAAAAATCCCAAATAAAAATTGATGATTTTGTTTGTGTCCCCCTTGAAATAGTTAATAAAATCTCATGAATAAGCTATAGACCCCCTAAATGAATTATCTATACATTGTATCTCATTCCGTAAAAATTAAGCCCTCATATGTTTGCATTACCAAAAAAAATGTATAGGTTGTACAATGTGACAATACAAATCTGCTGTGAATGGCACCTCCATTCATTCTATGCCCGGCCGTGCGCCCGTACAGCAGTCACCACCACATATGGGGTATCAGTACACTCGGGAGGAATTGGGCATCAAACGTTGCAGTGCGTTTCATCATTTAATTTATTCTGAAAATGTCAGTTTGGCCTAATGAATGTATAATAGACAAGTAGAGCAAGGGTCCGGCACCATCCGACCACAACAGCACAACTCACCAGCGTTTTCCGGCAGGAATACAGGCAGGAAATTGTAGCCTTATGTCATAAACTCGCATCACGGTGGTGCTCAGCAAGAGCGAAGACAATCCATGTAGTAACAACAAAGTATAGCGGCACTCACCAGAATCGTGCGTAAAGTTCAATTTATTGAGGTGTGTACATACAGCAGAGCGGGGCCAGGCGACGGGCCGTTTCGCGCTAGTCCAGCGCTTTCTCAAGCCAAATGACCTAATGACCTAATGAATGTATGTTCCAAAAAAATTCCATAGTTTCTAAATAGCAGGTCCATATTGTTTTAACCCATGTGAAACACTTAAAGGGTTAATGGACTTAATAGAAGTTGTTTTACATACGTTGAGGGGTGAAGTTTCTATAGTGGGGTAATTTATGGGGTTTTACTATTACTTAGGCCTTACAAAGTCACTTGGAAGCTGAGTTTTCCCTCAAAATGTGAGTTTTGGCAATTTTCATGAAAATGAGAAAAATCGCACCTAAAGTTCTGCACCTCATAACATCCTAGAAAAGTGAGAGGATGCATAAAATATCATCCCAACATAAAGCAGACATTCCGTAAATGTAATTTATCAAGCTTTTTGGGTAGTTTTACTTCCTGTCTGGAAAGCAGAACATTTCAAACTAGGAAAATGAAGAATTTTTACAAACTTTTGCCAAATTTTCACTTTTTTTCAGAACGAATCGCAAAACGTATCACTTAAATTTTATAACTAACATGAAGTACAATGTATCACGAGAAAACATTCTCAAAATCACCGGGATATGTTAAAGCGTTCCGAAGTTATAACCAATTATCGTGAGACATGTCAGATTTGAAAAATCGAGTCTGGTCATTGAGCTGAAAACTAGTGTCGGTGATAAGGGGTTAAGGAAAGAGATCGATATTGAGTGCCATTAAATTGAGGAGCTAGGGTCAGAGATTTTATGATTTATAAGATTACTACAAGTGTTTATGCAAAAAATATCTCTATGTAATCTGTAAAGTGGTGACAAGGCCTGTCATTTTATGGAGAAGTTTGAATTCAGTTAGAACTATAGACTTTCTAGTGTCAGGGCTTTAGGTGCTTAACAGTAATATCATCTTGAAGAAAGAATAAAGGTTATATTACATAGTAACATTCTCTGCTGTTATTGATCCTTGTGATAGGTGGAAGCACTACACATGTCAGCACATGATTTATGGCCACATAAAAATAATCAATAAGCTTCTATTCCCTGAACTGTTTTATGATATTAATAAACAATAAATTACCGTATATACTCGAGTATAAGCCGACCCAAGTATAAGCCGAGGCCCCTAATTTTACCACAAAAACCTGTTAAAAGCTATATATTTTTTACTCGAGTATAAGCCGAGTTTGGGTTTTCAGCACATTTTTTTGTGCTGAAAAACTAGGCTTATACTCGAGTATATAAGGTACCTACTAATCTCTGCCCCTCCAAATATTTTCTATTTGAAGGAAGAAAATGTAATGATTAGGGCTTATAGGGGTAAATTAGGGCTGATAGGATGCAAGAAAAAAAAATTGGGTACAACTCATGAGTATTCCTAAAAACTAGAACTAGATTTTGGAGGACAACATAGAAGAAATGTGAAAGTGATGATAGAGAAAAACAAGTGTGTATTATGTATGGTTTACTGCAGCGTAGTAGCCTACATTAAAGGGAACCTGGCATTGCAAACTACCCACAGGTCCTTATGGACTGGTGGTTTAGTGTCCCAAATTCCCCTGCATGATTTTGAAAGGGAACCTGTCACCAGAGAGCTATATTTCACTGGGTACAGGTTTTTATACAAACTGGTAAGTGCATTGAAGAAATGCTTTTTTAATACCTTAGTCTTCAGTTGTTCGTATAATAAACCTCTTAAACTTTACATAGCTCCATGGGAAAGGCTGTATTTCAAAATGTAACGTCTGCATTCGAATTTTCATATTTCATTCCCTGAGCCCACAGCCCCCCCCCCCCGCCCCCCGTTCACCACTCCCTCATGACGTCAGCTAACTGCACAAGCAAACCTTGCGCTTGCGTGGTGAGCCTTCTCTGTCATGTGAGGTGAGGAGTGAGCTTCCCACTCACTGCGCATGCATCTTTACACTTTGTAACTAATGCAGAAAACCTGGGCGCCCTGTGCATCTGCTGCATAATGCAGCACACTCCATTTGCCAACACCAATGATCGATGCTGGCGCGGATCGCGGGTGATAACCATTTAAAGGTTGAAGTGGCAGGTTTCAGATGGAAATACCGAGCACCAGCTCAGGGTGAGCTGGTACCGGAGCTTATTTTTGTTAGTGTTTTAAACCGCTGTATCGCGGTTTAAAACACTTTTCAAACTTTATAGCCGGCGCAGGGAGGTACGCGCTCGGCGCTTACCATGCGCGCGGCTCTCCTTCACTTCCTATGTAGCCGCGCGCACGGTCGTGCGCATGGTAAGCGCCGGGCGCGTACCTCCCTGCGCCGGCTATAAAGTTTAAAAAGTGTTTTAAACCGCGATACATGCTCCAGCGTCTGGGGTATAGAGAGTTGAAAGTTGCGCATGGAGACATTGGTGGACGCTGTGGAGGATCGTGGAGGCAAAATGGACAGAAAACTGCAGGGGAAGTATGCATGGATGCCTCTGAGGCTGCCTAATCTTGCGATGGAGCTGGCGGTCCGCTGCCAGGCGAGCTTTCGCCTGTCCAAGCCCCTGTCTCTCGGCTCCTCCCTACCCAAAATGGGCCTGGGGGCCAGAAGCGTTTATTATGAAAAAATTATAATTTTCCAAGCAGGCGGGGTCGTTTGAATATTTCACCTAGGAATAATGGAATAGCATAGCGGTTCTATTTTTAATTGTTTTTTCGTAAATGGTTCCATGATTAAGAGCGACAGTATGCGGCATCCATATTGTGCTGCTATGATTGCAACTTCAGGTATCCAGCATGACGGCGACAGATGGGCCGAGTTCCATTATGTTTCTGGTGAAACACCTGAAAATTCTGCCTGACACAGCTTGATAAGGGGACGATATATGGAGGCAGTAAAGTAGTAGTAGATTAAAGGTGCTGCAGTTAAAACTATGTTAGTTGGATCTTGGGATGGAGCTAGCGGTCCGCTGCCAGGCGAGCTTTCGCCTGTCCAAGCCCCTGTCTCTCGGCTCCTCCCCAAACAGCACTTCTAAGAACCTTTTGTATAAGATCAAGTGTAGTAGTGTTCTTATAAGTTTGGGTTATGGCGGGTGAGGGGAATGTAAACAGATGCGCAAGAAGCGCTGAAATAATATCGGTAAATGATAAAAGTTTGCCAGTATATTTTGTAGATAAGACAGCAGGGTGGCGACAAAGTTAACAAGTTTGATGTGGAAGCCATGAAAACAACCCAAAATTCTGCCTGACACAGCTCGTTTGCTAAGGGGACGATGCATGGAGGCAGCTATATGGATGACTTTGGGAGGCAGCTATGGAGATGATGTGTGGAGGTAGCAATGGAGACAACGTGTGGAGGCAGCTATAAAGACGACGTGTGGAGGCTGCTATGGAGACAATTAAATTTGGATAGTGCCTGTATGTTGCAGTCCAAAAAAGTTTTCAAACCAGAGGAGCAGGTAGGTGGTCCTCCAGAAAAATTAAATAGATTGAGTGCCTGTATGTGGCACTCCCAAAAATTGTTTAAAACAGAGGACCGGGTAGGTGGCCCTCCAGAAAAATTAAATAAATAGAGTACTATAGCTAGAGCCAGTTGGCCCTGGCAAAAAATAGCCAGTTTCCTCTGCTTTAGTGTACAAAGAGGAGGAGAAGGAGGAAAATGAGGAGGAGGAGTGCATACATTATTTAGGTTGAGCTTCTTTCACCTGGTGGAGAATGGAAATCCTGAGAAATCCAGGCATTATTCATCTTGATAAGCGTCAGCCTGTCAGAGCTGTCAGTCGACAGGTGTGTACGCTTATCAGTGATGATGCCACCAGCTGCACTGAAAACCCACTCAGACAACACGCTAGCGGCAGGGCAGGCAAGAACCTCCAAGGCGTACAGCGCCAGTTCGTGCCACATGTCCAGCTTTGAAACCCAGTAGTTGTAGGGAGCTGTGTGATCATTTAGGATGATGGTATGGTCAGCTACGTACTCCCTCACCATCTTTCATGATTAAAGATCAGCCCTACTCTGCCGAGACTGGGGACAGGTGACAGTGTCTTGCTGGGGTGACATAAAACTGGCAAAGGCCTTGTAAAGCGTACCCCTGCCAGTGCTGGACAAGCTGCCTGTTCGTCTACTCTCCCTAGCTACTTGTCCCGCAGAAGTACGCCCTCTGCCGCTAGCACTGTCAGAAGGGAAATACTGTTTCAGCTTGTGCACCAGGGCCTGCTGGTATTCATGCATTCTCACACTCCTTTCCTCCAGGGATGAGAGTGGAAAGATTTTGCTTGTACAGTAGGTCCAGGAGAGTGAATACCCAGTAATCGGTGCTGGAATAAATTCTTTGAACGCGAGGGTCACGGGATAGGCAGCCTAGCATGAAATCTGCCATATGCGCAAGAGTCCCAACTCGCAAGAATTCACTCCCCTCACTGGCCTGACTGTCCATCTCCTCCTCCTCCAGCTCCTCCAACTCCTCTTCTTCTGCCCATACACGCTGAACAGTGAAGGTCTGAGCAATGCTCCCCTCTTCTGTCTCGCCAACATTCTCCTCCTCATCCTCCTCCACCTTCTCCGATATGCGCTGAGAAACAAACCTGAGGGTGCTTTGGCTATCAACAAGAGAATCTTCTTCCCTGTCTCTTGTGACGAGCGCAAAGCTTCTGACTTCATGTTGGCCAGAGAGTTTTTCAACCGGCCAAGCAGCGGGATGGTGAGGCTGATGATGGTGGCATCGCCACTGACCATCTGTGTTGACTCCTCAAAGTTACTCAGCACCTGACAGATATCAGACATCCACGTCCACTCCTCATTGTAGACTTGAGGAAGCTGACTGACCTGACTACCAGTTCTGGTGGAAGTTGACATCTGGCAGTCTACAATCGCTCTGCGCTGCTGGTAAACTCTGGATAACATGGTTAATGTTGAATTCCACCTCGTGGGCACGTCGCACAACAGTCGGTGAGCTGGAAGTTGGAGGCGGCGCTGCGCTGCCCTGAGAGTGGATGCATCTGTGCTGGACTTCCTGAAATGCGCACAGAAGCGGCGCACCTTCGTGAGCAAATCAGACAGATTGGGGTATGTATTGAGGAACCGCTGAACTATGAGATTTAACACATGGGCCAGGCATGGCACATGTGTCAGTCTGCCGAGTTGCAGAGCCGCCACCAAGTTACAGCCGTTGTCACAAACAACCATGCCTGGCTTCAGGTTCAGCGGTACCAGCCACAGATCAGTCTGCGCCATGATGCCTTGTAATAGCTCTTAGGCGGTGTGCCTTTTATCGCCTAGGCTCAGCAGTTTGAGCACCGCCTGCTGTCGCTTAGCGACGGCACTGCTGCTGTGCCTAGAGCTACCGACTGATGGCGCCATGCCCACGGATGGTAATTCGGAGGAGGAGGTGGAGGAGGGGTGGGAGGAGGAGGAGGCATAGTAGGCCTGAGAGACCTGGACCGAGATAGGCCCCGCAATCCTCGGCGTCGGCAGTATATGACAACCGCAGGGTCAGACTCGGTCCCAGCCTCCACCAAGTTAACCCAATGTGCCGCCAGCGATATATAGTGGCCCTGCCCGGCAGCACTCTTCCACGTGTCCGTGGTCAGGTGGACCTTGTCAGAAACGGCGTTGGTCAGGGCACGGATGATGTTGTCTGACACGTGCTTGTGCAGGGCTGGGACGGCACATCGGGAAAAGTAGTGGCGGCTGGGGACCGAATACCGAGGGGCAGCGGCCGCAATGAGGTTGCAGCATCTCCAGGCTAAGTAGTTTGGAGATGTGGACGTTGAGGGCTTGGGCATGTGGGTGAGTTGCACTGTACTTCCTCTTGCGCTCCAGCGTCTGGGGTATGGAGAGCTGAACGCTGTGCATGGAGACATTGGTGGATGCTGTGGAGGATCGTGGAGGCGAAGGTGTGGTTTTCGCACAGGAGGTGTTTGGGCCGGGGTCCTGGGCAGGGGGCTGACTAGCAGAGGCAGCAGATGACACAGGGGAAGGAGCAGCGGTGTGCCCGGCCGGAGGTGAACAGCCTTGGTTCCATTGAGTGGGGTGTTTAGCATTCATATGCCTGCGCATAGTGGTGGGGGTTAAGCTGGTAGTGGTGGAACCCCTGCTGATCCTGGTGTGGCACAGGTTGCACACCACAGTCCGTCGGTCATCTGGTGTTTCTTTAAAGAACCTCCAGACTTTCGAAAAACTAGCCCTCGCCACGGGAGCTTCACTACGTGAAACATTTGGCTCTGATGCACCAGCTCTCGCCCTGCCTCTCCGTCTGGCCCCACCACTGCCTCTTCCAACTTGTTCTCGTCGAGGACTCTCCTCCGTCTCAGAAGCACTGTGTTCACCCGGGCCTATCAACCCAGCTTGGGTCTGTCACCTTATTATCCTCCGATCCCTCAGTCTGCTCCCCCCTCGGACTTCCTGCCCTGACAACAACTTTACCACTGTCTGACAACCGTGTCTCCTCATCGTCCGACACCTCTTTACACACTTCTTCCACTACGTCAACAATGTCATCATCACCCACACTGCGACCGGTGGAAAACCTGGGCATCGGAAAAGAGCTCAGCAGCAACCGGACAAGTGGTTTGTGACTCTGGGAAGGGTCCAGAAAACAGTTCCTCAGAGTATGCCGGTTCAAATGCCAAATTTTCCTGGGAGGGGGCAGACAGGGGGAAGGAGGCTGAGATGGAGGAGTGCTGATTTCGGTGACATGGGTGGACTGCGTGGAAGACTGACTGGTGGACAAATGGCTAGAAGCATTGTCCGCAATCCACAACATCACCTGTTCGCATTGTTCTGGCCTCAACAGTGCTCTACCACGAGTCCCAGTAACTTCAGACATGAACCTAGGGAGTGTAGCTCAGCAGCGTTCCCCTGCTCCCTTATCAGCAGGTGGTATCTCACCCCGCCCAGGCCCACGGCCTCTGACCCCTGCAGTAGTTGGACGCCCACGTCCACGCCCTCGTCCTCTACCCCTAGCCTTCGGGTTCAACATTTTCAAAATTAAAGTGTAAACTGTTAATTTTTTTGGATTTTTTTGGTTTTTTTTTTGTTTTATTTGTGTTTTTTTTTTTTTTTACAAAACGATGCTATCCTATTGCTATGGCTAGTTTCTAACCTACACTGACAGCACACAACTGGATTTTGTGCGGTGCCTGATGACTTTGAGATATAAAAAAAAATAAAAGTAAAAAAAAAAATCAGCAGACTGTGCCTAATTCAATCAAAGCCCTAATAAATTGTCCCACTTAGGTGTTTGAGATGTGTGTGTCACTAAGTGCTGAATATAACGTTCGCAAGTCTCCCTGCAAATTCTTCACAATAAGGTACTAGCTGCACTACTAGTGCCAGCAAGGCCAGCCACAAGCAAATCAACAAAATATATATAACGCTATTGTAGGCCTAAGAAAGTCGGTTGGGTTCTTGTATGCCTAGTTTCTAACAGCACACAAGAACTGGATTTTAAGTCACTTTAAGTTTTGAAAAAAAAAAATCGTCAGACTGTGCCTAATTCAATCAAACCCCTAATAAATTGACCCACTTAGGTGTTTGAGATGTGTGTGTCACTAAGAGCTAAATAGAATGTTCCCAAGTCTCTCTGCAAATTCCTCACAATATGGTACTAGCTGCACTACTAGTGCCAGCAAGGCCAGCCACAAGCAAATCAACAAAATATATATAACGCTATTGTAGGCCTAAGAAAGTCGGTTGGGTTCTTGTATGCCTAGTTTCTAACAGCACACCACAAGAACTGGATTTTAAGTCACTTTAAGTTTTGAAAAAAAAAAAAAAATCGTCAGACTGTGCCTTATTCAATCAAACCCCTAATAAATTGACCCACTTAGGTGTTTGAGATGTGTGTGTCACTAAGAGCTAAATATAAAGTTCCCAAGTCTCTCTGCAAATTCCTCACAATATGGTACTAGCTGCACTACTAGTGCCAGCAAGCCCAGCCACAAGCAAAAAAAAAAATATATATATAACGCTATTCTAACCCTAACAAGGGCTGTTGGGTTTTTGTAGACTCACTCCTGCCTAACAGTAAGCTAATATAACAGCCTAACGCTATCCCTGCAGCAGCAGCTCTCTCCCTAACGGTATCCAGACAGAGAATGATGCGAGCAGCACGGGCAGGGGCTAGTCTATTCTAGGGTCACCTGATCAGGCCAGCCAACCACTGCTATCGACGTTTAAGGGTACCACGTCATGCTGGGTGGAGTGCAGAGTCTCCTGGCTTGTGATTGGCTCTGTTTCTGGCCGCCAAAAATCAAAAAGGCGGGAGATGCCATTTTCTCGAGCTGGCGAAGTATTCGTCCGAGCAACGAGCAGTTACGAATACGCTAATGCTTGAACGAGCATCAAGCTCGGACAAGTGTGTTCGCTCATCTCTAGTCGTGGCAGAGATTTTTCATTTACAGATAAGATCAGATGATCCACCATCTTCAGACAATTTTTGGTCATAAATGTCTGGCTGATGAGGTAAAACACAGGAGGCTTTACTTTACTTATCAAGAAACTAAAACAGAACTTTTATTATATGTATATTGGCAAATTACTTAATATCCTGCCCTGCACACTTACCCACACATTACAAAAAACCTGTGGTAAAATGCCCAACCCCTTCAATATGCTGCGCAATGCATATAAAAATCAGAAATTAGTAAATGAGGTTTATTTGTCCAGAATATGCAGTTGTGCCTTTTTGCAGTAGGCTTTGAATATATGGGTTTATATTATTTTTTATATATTTTGATAGATCAGGCATTTTAAACACATAATTAACCAGACACATGCCCTGTACTAAAAGAGCATCAACATGATGGGATCTGGGTGTATTAAGGGTTTAAAGTCTTTTATTTCCTTTACAATGTACTCTAAGCAATAGTATGACAGAGATTTGGAAATAGCCTGTTCCCCAAGTTCTTGCAATGTTTCAGAGCACAAGATTAAAAAAGAGAAATGTAATTTTCCTCTATATTCAAACACTGGGATTTACCAGACACCTTTATAGAGCAGGACAGGCAATGATGATGGGAGCATAGATTGAGGATCTGTCCAAAACTTGTAAATCTTACAGGACTTTCTCTGTAAACCATGCTAGCCAGTTCCATTCACACCGTTATCTGTCACATCAATCAAATGTTAAACGTTTAACGTTTTTTTTGTGGTGCTTCTTACAGGCCAAGAACAACAATTTTCAGGTCTCAAGTAACGGCAGCCTGCAAAAGCCTCATCACAGTTACATAGCTCATTAGTCTTGATTATTCATGAATATCCAGCAATAAGGATTGAAGTCAAATATCACAGTACTAATAAGGCATAATTCTTCCACCGTGCCAAGAGTTCTAAATTAATGATGCATGAGATTTCCATGGAGCTCATAGATTGGATTGATATACAGTCGGGGCTGTTCCCTCCTCAGACTGGCAAAGATACAATTGCTTCAAGAGTAATGAATTTCTGTATCCACCAGCCCAATGCCCATAAAATTGTTCGTAACAAAAAGATTTCAGAAACTGCAAGATTCAAAACACCATAATTTATTACACTTGAGTCAGTGGACTTAGTGACTTATAACAATTAAAGCTTTTGCGGGCACCTATGATTGCCAGGACTTGAAACATTGTATAAAACTGTCTGAGGAATTCATATTGTCTAGAATTTTACGAATGCAAACAAAAGAAATTCCATTCCGGAACACTAACCTATATCTCCACCTTCGTATAGTCTCACAAATAAAACCTGCTTGGTCCTAGATGCTGATGTTTTATTCTCCTCAACATCCTGATATGTTAATACTCACTATTGTTTTCTTATTTACCTGTCAATGTCTACAGGAGTCAATTGTTGAATGTTGTTGTAATGGCAATAGAGTTGCAGCTCATCAATCACCAATTGCTTCTTCTCTAGATAAAGTCAGGTATGTGATGTGGGTTCTAATTGCAGCCTCCGTGTTTCCTGACATTGATGAGAGCAGTGGATTATTTTACCAGTGAGGATTTTGAACATGTTTCATCTGATTATTGTGAATTGTTGTAAATGTAAGGAATGTATGACTGAGGAAGGAGGGACACCTTAATGTATCTAAAGACTTCCACTCTCTTATTATTTAATCAGCACACGGTTCCTGAGAAACCTGTTCCTCAGTCCTTCTTTATTCCTCTTCTCAGAGAAGTAAGAACAATAACATATTTGGATGCAGACTGCTTCCCTCCTCTTGTCAAGCTATGTGGTTGAGATTTTACAGGTATTATCTTCTGAGTATTTTCCCTCATACACAGAGCCAGATTAACCGGGCCCCGCGATCTGGATAGTCTGCAGGGGTTCTACTGGTAATCCGGCTCTGGGTTCAGTGTGCTTTATCAAACAGACGCGCATGCAAGTCATATTGGGGCAGATTTATCAAGTGTCTGAAAGTCAGAATATTTCTAGTCGCCCATGGCAACCAATTGCAGCTCAGCTTTCATTTTACCAGTGCTCATGAATATTTCAAAGGAGAGCTGTGATTGGTTGCCATGGGCAACTAGAAATATTCTGACTTTCAGACAGCTTGATAAATCTGCCCCATTCTGTGCAGCGACGGAGTGGGGTAGTACATACCTCTACCGTGCACGGCCTCTTTAAGACGCAGGAGCGCGATCCCTTGCCTCATGAATTAAGTGAGTTCCAGCCTAATGGATATTTAAGGGTGCTCATGCATAATGAATTAAGGGGGTCCCTGCCTAATGGATAACTAAGGTGGCCCCTTCATAATGAATTAAGGGGGTCCCTTTCTAATGGATAATTAAGGTGGCTTAACTTTAAAAAGTTTAAAACAGTTTGTAAAAACATTTTTTAATAAAAAGAACTAAACATAAATAAAAGTACAAAAAAATACACAAAATCACTAAAAAACCCTCATCGCCGTGTCCATAATAATCAGTACAATAAATTAGTAACATTATTGGACCCGCTTGGTGAACGCCGTAAAATAAAACCCTAAAAACTTGATAAAAATTTAAATTTTTCATAAAATCCATTCACAAAAATGTAGCAAAAAGTGATCAAAAAAGTTATGTGTGTCAAAGTGGTACCACTGAAAAGAACAAATCATCACGTAAAAAATAAGCCCTAAACCAGGTTTGTCAACCCAAAAATATAAAGGTTATGTATCCTAAAAGATGGCAATAAGAAAATAAATGAAATATAATTTTTATGGTATGGTGTACGTACCCCAAATAAAATCTCATCAATAAACCAATAACCAAATAAACTGAAGTATTTGTAACTTGCATCCCATGTCGCAGAAAATAAGCCCTTATTTGTCCAAATTGCCAAAAAAATAAAGATTGTGTAGGCAATAAAAAGGGACGATGCATAATCTGCTTGCCATGGCCACGGGTGCCCAGTGACCCATATCTCGGGTTGCAGGCGCACCCATGTGCCTTCCTTAGCTGGAAGGCAGGCCCGGGGAAAAACTCACCTGTCCCAGCTCCAGCGGCAATCCCTGCTTGTTAGAATTTAAAGGACCAACGCACAGATAATTGCCGCCTGGCCAGCTGCCTTCCCTGTTAAATTCCAGCTCCTCCTATGTCCCCTGCTGGAACTTTGGGCCTACGCCCTAGAGAAAGCTCCCCTGCGATATTTCCAAGTATTCCTGCATTCCTGTTCCTGTGTTCCCTGTGCCTTTTCCCATGTTCCTGCGTTCCAGTTCCTGTACTCCTGTGTGTTTCTGCTTTCCTGTTCCTGTGTTCCTGCGTTTCTGTTCCCATGCTCCTGTGTGTTCCTGTCCGCTCCTGTGTTCCCATTCACATCTGCCTGGACCTCCCGTTGCTGACCTCGGATTGGACTTGACCTTGCATCTCTGCCACCTGCCCTGACCCTCCGCCTGGACCTGAACACGAGACTGTCTCCTGCTAAGGTACCTCGACCTCTGGTGCCACGGCAGTCTAACAACCTGGTGGTACCCAGCTGCAGCAAGACCATCCTGCATTGTGGCGGGCTCGGGTACAGACAAGGTGCAACTTAGATTCCGGTCCCAGGTGTCGGCTAGTACCACCTCCCGGAGTGGTCCAGAGGATCCACTGATCCCGAATCCTGACAGTAAGATGCGGCCATGGATCCCACCCAGGTTTCGCTTCCTTTTTGGCCCAATCTTGCCACCAACGTGGTCCAGCAATCCTGGCAGATTAACGCACAACGTGAACAGCTGGGACAAGTCACCGCCATGCTGCAACAGCTGCTAGCCACTAAGCCACTGAGACTGCTACCCTGGCTAGCTTTCCTATCACTGAACCCAGGCTACGACTGTGTATGCCCGGCAAATATGATGAGGACCCCAAGCTGTGCAGGGGCTTTATTACCTAGTGCTCCCTGCCCATTAAACTCATGCCTTCTCAATTTGTCACGGAGAGATTCAAGGTGGCATTTATCATCAGTCTCCTCTCCGGGAAGGCCCTGGAGTGGGCTACTCATCTTTGGGACAGAGAAGACCCGGTCATGACTACTCACACGGTATTCTGGTCCGTGATCGAAGAACCTGCTCGGTCCTCCTCTGCTGAGACTGCGCTGCTGAATCTTCGTCAGGGAACCTCTTCCGTGGGAGAATATGCTGTCCAGTTTCGTACCCTGGCCTCAGAGCTCTCCTGGAACGATGCAGTCCTGTCCGCAACCTTTCGGAAAGGGCTCTCTCCTCAAGTCAAGGATGCATTGGCTGCTCTTGACCTGCCACCTACCCTGAGTGGGCACATCACCTTGGTTACTCGGATTGACGTATGGTTTATGGAGTGTACTGAGGAGTTACGCCTCAAGCAACCCCAAATCCGTCCATGACGTCTACCTTGCTTGGCTCTTGCTTTCCAAAGGCCTCTCCAGCCTCCATCCATACCATCTGCAGAGGAGCCTATGAAGGTCAACAGAGCTCGGCTGTCTTCCCAGGAAAGATCTAGGCGACTTCACGAAAACCTCTGTCTCTACTGTGCCAGCCCGGAGCACTTCCTTTGGACCTGTACACTCCATCTTCAGCATCCGGGAAAACGCACGCACCTAGGGTTCTTGGGAGAAGCATCCCTAGGTGAGAACAAAGCTTCTCCATATCTGAACAAACCTGTCTTACTCAGCTCCGGGATGGGTGATCCATTTCCAGCATCTGCCTTTTCCCATGTTCCTGCGTTCCAGTTCCTGTACTCCTGTGTGTTTCTGCTTTCCTGTTCCTGTGTTCCTGCGTTTCTGTTCCCATGCTCCTGTGTGTTCCTGTCCTCTCCTGTGTTCCCATTCACATCTGCCTGGACCTCCCGTTGCTGACCTCGGATTGGACTTGACCTTGCATCTCTGCCACCTGCCCTGACCCTCTGCCTGGACCTGAACACGAGACTGTCTCCTGCTAAGGTACCTCGACCTCTGGTGCCACGGCAGTCTAACAACCTGGTGGTACCCAGCTGCAGCAAGACCATCCTGCATTGTGGCGGGCTCGGGTACAGACAAGGTGCAACTTAGATTCCGGTCCCAGGTGTCGGCTAGTACCACCTCCCGGAGTGGTCCAGAGGAACCACTGATCCCGAATCCTGACAGTAAGATGCGGCCATGGATCCCACCCAGGTTCCGCTTCCTTTTTGGCCCAATCTTGCTACCAACGTGGTCCAGCAATCCTGGCAGATTAACGCACAACGTGAACAGCTGGGACAAGTCACCGCCATGCTGCAACAGCTGCTAGCCACTAAGCCACTGAGACTGCTACCCTGGCTAGCTTTCCTGTCACTGAACCCAGGCTACGACTGTGTATGCACGGCAAATATGATGAGGACCCCAAGCTGTGCAGGGGCTTTATTACCTAGTGCTCCCTGCCCATTAAACTCATGCCGTCTCAATTTGTCACGGAGAGATTCAAGGTGGCATTTATCATCAGTCTCCTCTCCGGGAAGGCCCTGGAGTGGGCTACTCATCTTTGGGACAGAGAAGACCCGGTCATGACTACTCACACGGTATTCTGGTCCGTGATCGAAGAACCTGCTCGGTCCTCCTCTGCTGAGACTGCGCTGCTGAATCTTCGTCAGGGAACCTCTTCCGTGGGAGAATATGCTGTCCAGTTTCGTACCCTGGCCTCAGAGCTCTCCTGGAACGATGCAGTCCTGTCCGCAACCTTTCGGAAAGGGCTCTCTCCTCAAGTCAAGGATGCATTGGCTGCTCTTGACCTGCCACCTACCCTGAGTGGGCACATTACCTTGGTTACTCGGATTGACGTATGGTTTATGGAGTGTACTGAGGAGTTACGTCTCAAGCAACCCCAAATCCGTCCATGACGTCTACCTTGCTTGGCTCTTGCTTTCCAAAGGCCTCTCCAGCCTCCATCCATACCATCTGCAGAGGAGCCTATGAAGGTCAACAGAGCTCGGCTGTCTTCCCAGGAAAGATCTAGGCGACTTCACGAAAACCTCTGTCTCTACTGTGCCAGCCCGGAGCACTTCCTTTGGACCTGTACACTCCATCTTCAGCATCCGGTAAAACGCACGCACCTAGGGTTCTTGGGAGAAGCATCCCTAGGTGAGAACAAAGCTTCTCCATATCTGAACAAACCTGTCTTACTCAGCTCCGGGATGGGTGATCCATTTCCAGCATCTGCCTTCCTGGATCCCGGCTCGGCAGGAAACTTTGTGGATCTTGCCTTGGTTTCTCAGTATCATCTTCCTGTGGTCCATCTCAAGAAGCCGCTGGTCATCTCGTCAGTGAGTGGGCAGATTCTCTAAGATCTGATCTGGTACCGCACTGAACCCTTATGCCTACAAGTAGGGGTCTTGCACAAGGAGAGACTTTCCTTTTATGTGTTAACCCAGTGCATGCCTTCAGTTCTTCTGGGTTTTCCGTGGTTGCAGCACCACGCACCGGTACTCGACTGGCAGATGGGTCTCTCTGCTCCATATGGCAATATTGCTGATGTTTTTTCAGAGAAGACTCTGCCGCCACACAAACCCTATGACTATCCCATAGACTTGGTGCTAGGTGCATCTCCTCCACAGGTTTGAGTGTACACCCTGTCTGTTCCTGAAACCGCTGCCGTGTCAGCCTACATAAAGGAGAACCTGCAGAGGTGCTTTATATGCAAGTCTTCGTCTCCTGCTGGAGCAGGATTCTTCTGTGTTTCCAAGAAGCATGGTTCTCTCCATCCGTGCACTGATTACCGCGGCCTCAATAAGGTCACGGTGAAAAAACGCTAGCCACTTCCACTGATCACTGAACCGTTTGATCATCTAAGTTTTCCCCAAGATGGACTTGCAAGGGGCATATAACCTCATCTGCATACGTGCAGGTGATGAATGGAAAACCGCCTTCAATGGGAACTTCGAATATCTTCTTATGCCCTTTGTTCTCTGTAATGCACCGGCAGTGTTCCAAGACTTTATCAACAACATATTCAGAAACTTACTTTATACATGTGTCATGGTCTACCTGGACAACATCCTGGTGTTCTCTGTAGACATTGAATCCCATCAGGCCCATGTACGGAAAGTTCTCAGGTGCTATATATGTCAAGCTTGAGAAGTGCCAATTCCATCAGAAGAGTCTCCCATCCTTGGATATATTATTTCAGACTACAGATGGATCCTGCCAAGGTGTCTGCAGTATTTCAGTTGCTGCGTCCAGTGGGACTACAAGCTATCCAGAGATTCCTGGGCTTCGCCAATTACTACTGGCAGTTTATCCCACAGTTTTCCTCCCTGGTATCTCCCATTGTGGCAGGGACAAAAATGAAGACAACCCTTGGCACTGGCCTCTGGTGACTGAAGACACTTTCACAAAGCTAAAATCTGCCTTTTCATCTGCTTCCATTCTCACCTGGCTTGACTCTGAGAAGCCGCTAGAGCAGTGATGGCGAACCTTTTAGAGACAGAGTGCCCAAGCTACAACTTAAATCCATTTATTTACCCTGAAGTGCCAGGATGGCATTTTAATCAGTAACTTATTGCAACGTGTTCTTCCACATATTTCAATCGTATCAGCCCCTGAGGCCACCAATACAGTTGAAAGAAGGAGGGAAAATACAGACTATTATTGTAGCTTCTCTCCAGAGGAAGAATGAATGGTCCAGCAGGAGGACCCCCAAAGATAATGCAGCCCTATCCACACCTTCTTACTTTTCCTGCAGTTCCAAACACTCAATGAAGTGTTGCTTTAAAACAGTGCTGAGAGCGGCATCTCTTAAGTCGCCTGGGACTACAGGAAGATTTGGTGGATTTGTTCCTGTCTGGTGAACTCTGTCCTGGGGCGATGGTCTGAGTGCCCACAGAAAGGGCTCGGAGTGCCACCTCTGGCACCCGTGCCACAGGTTCGCCACCACTGCGCTAAAGGTTGACGCCTCATCCCTTGGTGCTGGAGCCGTTCTCACACAGAAGGGTTCCAGGGGCCTAACTCTCACTTGTGGGTTCTTCTCCAAGACCTTTTGCGCCGCAGAACGGAGCTACTCTATTGGTGATTGGGAGCTTCTGGCTATTAAACTTGCCTTGAAGAATCTTGTCTTCTGGAGGATGCTCGTCATCCAGTCAGTATCTATACTGATTATAAAAACCTCCTGTACCTCCAGACTGCCCAGCGTCCCAATCCAAGACAGGCTCATTGGTCTCTCTTCTTCTCCCGTTTCTGATTCATTTCCGTCCTGCAGAGAAGAATGTTAAGGCTGATGCTCTCTCCCGTGCCTCGGATGTTGTTGGGGAGGATCCTGCTGCTAGACATGTTGTTCGTCCTGAACGGCTGGTTCTTGCTGCTGGACCTATGGCAACATCCTCCTGGCAAGATGGCAAGATATATGTCCGACCTGCCCTTCGAAAAGGATACTGACTTGGGGAAATTTCTCTTGTGTGGCTGGGCACCCTAGGGTGTAGCGCTCTGTCGCCTTAATTTCCGGACGCTACTGGTTGCTAGATCTGGTAAAGGATGTACAGGATTTTGTGGGCTCCTGCACTTCCTGTGCCCGAAACAAGCCATCTCGTCTTAAACCTGCTGGTCTTCTGTTGCCGTTACTGACCCTAGGCTGCTATCTCCGCTGTTTTGTCTCCGACCAACTGGACGACTTGTCCACTCTGCTCCCATGGCCAGAGTTCTCCTACAAATCCCTGGACTCTTAGTCTGCCGGTGCCACCCCTTTCTTTCTTGTGTATGGGAGACATCCACCCCTACCTCTCTCCGTGCCTGCTGATGTTGGTAAAAGCCCTTAAATCCATCTGGAAAAAGACTTGTTAGTCTCTGCTTCGGGCGTCCGCCCGCACCAAATCTCAGGCTGATAAGAAATGCAGGCTTCCACCTATCTTCTCTCCAGGAGATAAAGTGTGGCTGTCCTCCAGGTATGTTCAGTTGAAGATCCCCAGTTACAAACTGGGTCCACATTTCCTGGGACTGTTTGAGGTGTTACAACGCATTTATCCAGTGGTGTATAAGCTCTGCCTTCTTCCCACCATGTGCATCCCGAATTCTTTCCACATCTCCCTTCTGAAACCTGTTATCCTGAATCTATTCTCCTGGCAAGTACCTCCTCTTGCTCCTGAAGCTGATGCTTCTGATGTCTTTGATGTAAAGAGGTCCTTGATATGATTATGGTCAGAGGGAAACGATTCTATCTTGTCGACGGGAAGGGGTTCGGCCCAGAGGAGAGGTCTTGGGAACCCGAGGAGAACATCCTGGATTGTGCTCTTCTACACAGGTTTCTCCAGTCCAAGAAGAGGGAGAGGCCTAAGGTGGGGTACTGTCATGGCCACGGGTTCCCCTGGGAACCATTTCTCGGGCCGTACCAGGGACAAACTCACCTGTCCTGGCTCCAACGGCGATTCCCGCGGACTTAAAGGGCCAGCACATCGCTAATTAGTGCCTAGCCAGCTGCCTTCCCTGTTGAATTCCTGCATTCTTGTTTGTTCCTGCTCCCGAGTTCCCGTGTTCCTGTGTTCCATGTTCCTGTGTTCCTGTTCCCGTGTTCCTGCGTTCCAGTTCCTTCGCTCCTGTGTGTTCCTGCTTTCCTGTTCCTATGTTCCTGTGTTCCTGTTCCCATGCTCCTTTGTGTTCCTGTCCGTAGCTGTGCTCCCATTCCCATCTGCCTGGACCTCCCGTTGCTGACCTCGGATTGGACTTGACCATGCATCTGTGCCACCTGCCATGACCCAGTGCCTGAACCTGACCACGAGATTGTCTCCTGCTAAGGTACCTCGACCTCGGCTGCCACGGTGGGCTAGTCGCACCTGTGGAACAACCTGGTGATACCCTGCCACAGCAATACCATCCCGCTTTGCCGGGGGCTCTGGTGAAGACCAGCTGCCACTTAGATCTGGTCCCAGGTGTTGGCTAGTACCACCTCCCCCAGTGGTCCAAAGGATCCTCTGATCACGAATCCTGACACTGCTCGGAATGGTGCAGTTTCCCTTCAATGCACTGGCGTGTGCCCAAACCACCAGAGGTTACAACCACATATGGAGTATTGTTATAGTCGGGAGAGCATAAACTTTGTGGAGCATTTTGGTATTTTATCCACCGAGAATTAGTACATTTTTTGAAAAACACATTCAATTAGCCAAAAAAATAAAAAAATGTAAAATTGCACACGATTTTCTTTTATCCCCTATAAAACAATTAAAGGGTTAACAAACTTCATGAAACTTGTTTTACGTAGGTTAAGGGGTGTAGTTCCTATAATGGGGTAATTTATGTGGTTTTACTTTAAATTAGGCCGCTCAAAGGTACTTCAAACCTGAGCAGGTCCCTCAATAGCACAATTTTGTGTTTTTAGGAAAAATCGCACCTAAAGTTCAAAGCCCCATAACATCCTACAAAAAGGAGAATATGCATAAAAAACCATAAAGCAGAAATTCGGTCAATGTTAATTATCAAGTATTTTTGCTGTTATGACTATGTATGGAAAAAGTAGAACATTTTGAATTCCAAAAATCGAGAATTTTTCCAAATTTTCACCAAATATTCGTTTTCTCATTAATAAACATACCAACAAAATTTTTCAACTAACATGAATTACAAAGTGTCACAAGAAAACACTTTCAAAATCACTTGGATATGTTAAAGCGTTCCGAAGTTATAACCACTGATAGTGACACAGGGCAGATTTGGAAAAATTTAGAAATCCAGTCCCCTGCCCCCTCCAGTATATAAACTAGCCAGCCCCCTCTAGTAAATAGCAATCCAGTCCCCTCCAGTATATAGCAGTCCAGCCCCTGCCTCCTCCAGTAAATAGCAATCCAGCCCCCTGTAAGTATTAAGGGTACTGTAAGTAGTACTAAAAGTGATTGGATGTGTTTTTTTTCATTGTATTTGATCTTTCTATCTCTTTTTTTTTGGTTTATAGCATATCTAATAGAAAAATGACATACAATGAAAAAACACATTCGATCACTTTTATTACTACTTACAGTACCCAGTATGACAAAACCACAATTATTAAAAAACATATTCCAATTTTACACCAGGACAAAATTCTATCAATGGTCCAAAGTAATGATGTACGTTATGTCTCCAAAAATGCTCCATCATAAGGCAAGATTCTTGCACCCAATCTCTTTCAATCACATAGTAACTGCACATCGTGGTTAAAATACAAAGGCAGCACAAAATGTGGGGGTCCTCATGTGTAAAACCACTTATTTTTCAGCTTCAGTTACATCTAAAACATACAACATTACTGTATTTTTGGACT
Source organism: Engystomops pustulosus (assembly GCF_040894005.1). Lineage (NCBI taxonomy): Eukaryota > Metazoa > Chordata > Amphibia > Anura > Leptodactylidae > Engystomops > Engystomops pustulosus. The sequence goes on along the minus strand of NC_092416.1, from coordinate 110,927,357 downwards.
ATAAGACGCTTCTTATTATAGGACGCACCCCAGATTTAGGCTTCCAAAAATATATATATATATATTTTAAAATGTTATATTTAATTAAAATATCCCTGTTGGTTGAAATAAAGCACAGCACACACAGCACTGCATCATCCATACAGTTACACACACAGCACAGCTATACACACAGAACACACACACTTCTCCCTTCCCCTCCTTCTTACCCTGTCCCATAGCTCCCAACCGTCCCGGATTTTCCCTCCAGGTCCTGCACTTGCTGGGGTTGTCCTGCATAGTAAATACTTTCATAGCCAGATCCTGCGATACTGAATGGCTTCTACAGACATCGGGCAGGGAATCCTTTTAAGTGATGTGTCGGGTTAGCGCAGAGCAGGGACCACGTCATCAGGTTCAGATCAGCATCTGTCCATATTTGGTCTCCTAGTGATTCCCCAGACACAAGCTCTTATTTATTTAATTAATTAAATAAATTTATGCCCAGCCTGGGATTCAAACCCCAGACCTTCTGAAGTAGAGAGAGGTGCCTTTACCCACTGGGCTATAAGCTCTGAGGAACATCAGTGAGAGGATTTTTTGTAACTAAGAGTTTCACTGTTACATTGTGATATACTGATATATAGAGAGGGATCTTCTCAGAGATTATTATTGAGATTATTATTAGTATTGATATTATTGAGATTATTATCATTGATATTATTGAGATTATTATTATTGAGATTGTTATTATTGAGATTATTATTGAGATTATTATTATTAAAATTATAATAATAATGATAGTCTTCATGATAATAATAATAAAAATAATAATAATAGTCGTCTCGATAATTACAATAGTAATCTCTGAGAAGATGTATCTCTATATAGCAGTGTATGGAGCCTGTGTCACTGTGTAACAGTAAAAGACTTAGTCACATAAAATCCAATAGCCTAGTGCAGTGATGGCTAACCTATGGCACTGGTGCCAGAGGTGGCACTCAGAGCCCTTTCTGTGGGCACTCAGGCCATCACCAGAGATGACTCCAGGTATCTTCCTGCAGTCCCAGACAGCCCAGGACTTGCTGTGCACAGAGGTATTTTAAAGCGACAGCTCTACCTGGGACTATTTTCTGCTTTATTGGTGTCCTCAGGGGCTGGTATCAATGAAAACTGTGACAGAGAAGGGAGTATAAATCACACATTGCATTTCTGTGTTGGCACTTTGCGATAAATAAGCGGGTCTTTGTTGTAGTTTGGGCACTCGGTCTCTAAAAGGTTTGCCATCACTGGCCTAGTGGATAGAGGCTACATCTCTGTTGCATGTAGAATCTGGAGTTCAAATCTCATGCTTAGCAAAAATTATTATGGTGATTATTAGTATTATTATGAATATTATTATTATTATGATTATTAGTAATAAAAATTTGGGGGTGTGGACATGGCGTCATTAGGGGTGTGGCTTAGGGGGAATCGCCTCCTTCTCTTCCGGAAATGTTGAGAGGTATGCTGTCCCAGCACAGCTTATGTTCACATACTCCCAGTATCAGTTCCTGTGGTGATGTAAGAAGCATGTGATCAGTCACATGATGCTGACATCATCACAGGTCCTGTAGGACACCTGGGAGAGGAGAGAGCAGTATGAAGGCTCTCCTCTCTGTGAGATCGGGTGTAGCTTTAGATCAGGGCATCACCCGATCTCTATAACAGCGGTCAGGAGGGTCTGGCAGTGCTGAATTCTCCTGACCTTCGGTCTATAAGACGCAGCCACTTTTAACCAAGATTTTTTCTTAATAAAAAGTGTGTCTTATAGTGCAAAAAATATGGTATCTCAATTGTGAAAGTGACCATATAGTGTATATGGCAACATGTTTAGTCTGCAACCTACAATACGTCCACTGAACAATACACAGATTAAACCCTTAACGACCTGGCCTTTTTTTGTTTTATCATTTCTATTTTTCCCTCCCCACCTTCAAAAATCTATAACTTTTTTATTTTTCCATGTACAAAGCTGTGTGGCAGCTTATTTTCTGCGTAACAATTTGCACTTCTTAGTGATGGTATTTAATATTCCATTTTCCATATTCCAAATGCAGTGGAAATGGTGAAAAAATGCATTTGCGCCGTTTTCATGTGGGCTTGGATTTTACAGCTTTCACTGTGCGCCACAAATAACATGTCTAATTTATTCTTTGGGTCGTTGTCATTACGGCAATACTAAATTTGTATAGGTTTTATAATGTTTTCATACATTTACAAAAATTAAAACCTGTACAAAAATATTTTTTTGATTTTGCCATTTTCTGGTGCCAATAAATTTTTCATTCTTTGCTGTATGGACCTGTGGGTGGTGTCATTTTTTGCAACTTTTGATGAAGTTTTCATTGCTATTAATTTTAGGACTGTTTGACCTTTTGATAACTTTTTATAGATTTTTTTATATTTTTCAAAATGACAAAAAAGTGCAATTTTTTCACTTTGGGCGCTATTTTCCGTATTAAAAAAACATTATTATGTTTTGATATATCGGGCATTTTTGGACGCCGCAATACCTAATGTGTTTATGATTTTTACTGCTTATTTATATTTATATCAATTGGCGATACCTAATGTGTTTATGATTTTTTAAGCTTATTTATATCAGTTTGCGATAGCTAATGTGTTTATGATTTTTACTACTTATTTATATCTATATCAGTATTAGGGAAAGGTGGGCGATTAGAATTTTTAGGTTTTTTAACTATTTTTCAGACTGGGGATTTTCCTCCGCATTCATTACAATGTGCTGATGGCACATTGTAATGAAGTGGTTAAAACGAGACAGCCTCGGGTCTTCAGAAGACCCGAGGCTGTCATGACGACCCATGCGCCGCCATCTTTTTGAAGCCGCTGGCTGCATTGCCGGCGGCGATTAGTGCTAGCGATTGGTGCCAGCAGTATGCAGCAAAGACTTACCGGCTATGGAGAGGGCTCAGCCCGAGAGCCCTCTCCATGCACTGGGACCCGATAAGGGGTTTAAAAAGAGAGCTATTCAAAGCACATAACCGAAATGTCTAAATCAACTTCTTCCCCTTTACAAGGCGCTGAATAATGGTCTTGGTGTACGCTCCATCATTAGGTAAGATTCTTGCACCCTATCTCTTTCAATCGCCTCAGGTTTATCTAAACATTTCAGGAATTACATCTTCTTTACAAATTACACCAAAAGAGAGAGTCACACAACCGCCCAGAGGTGGAGACTCGACTAAATTACTACGGTCACGTAAGGCAGTGTGGATATTTCTCTTACAAACACAAGCTCCCAACAGCCTCAATAAAAAAATGATTTTATGTACTTAGCTTTGTTTTATATACTGTATATCCTTTGCATATATCAGTCATATGTAATAATGTATTCCTGTTCAATTTTCTTTTTGCCTTGTAACCTCTGCTGATGTACTTCTAGGGGTATCTGCCTTATTTGCAAATAGCATACTACTGCTTAAATAGTTCATTAATTCACTTCTCTTCAGGCTTCGACTAAGAAGCAACAGGTTCGAAATGCGTCACACTTATGTATTAGTGACTTCCTAGTTTTTAATTTTTAACTTCACTAAGACTTTCTCTACAAAACTTGGAAGCTGGATTTTTTTCCTTTCTTCATTCTCTGATGACTGCTGTGTTATGCTCATGTAGACAATAATTCATCCAGGAGGTGAGATAAACCCTACATATGTTTTTTTCTTACTGAATGTGACTGTTCGTAAAATAGTTTAATTTTTGGGGCCCACTTTTAGTTTTGCCCAGGGCCCCACTTTGTCTAAAATCAGCCCTGCCTGTTACATCAAACTTTCTGCACAACTCAGAAAACTGATATATAATATGTAATACAATTATAGAGTGTGGATAAGTAATAGGAATGTATAAAGGTATGTTGAAGAAATCAGGCGATACCTTTTTTAGGCTAACTGAGTATATTTGATGGTGGAGCTTTCGAGAATACTAGTTATCTTTGTCAGACATGATGCTATGCATGAAACAGAAAATTCTTTGCATTTTATAGACAGTAGACAGCGATCATCAAAGGATATTAACCCCTTAAGGACGCAGCCATTTTGTAGCTTAAGGCTTAGTCCGATTTTTTGTATCCTCCCCAAAGTCCATAAGTCCCCCTCTTGTCCACCGGGTAGACCCATTGTGGCAGGTATCAGGAGTCTGTCAGAGAAACCATGCATCTATGTAGACTTTTACCTACAACCAATTGTTTTGTCATTACCCTCTTTTGTGAGGGACTCCATAGACTTGGTGACTAAATTAGAACAACTATCTTTTGATACAGATATTCTGATGGTAACCCTGGACGTGGAGGCCTTGTACACAAACATTGCCCACCATTTCGGCATCTCGGCCTTCGAATACTTCCTGAACGAAGAATCCTCTGGTGATCGTAGACACGACTCCTTCCTTTTGGATTTGTTGGACTTCATATTACAACATAATTATTTCACTTTCGACCGTACATATTTCAGGCAAGTATCTGGGACGGCAATGGGGGCTAGATGTGCGCCCTCTTACACCAACCTTTTTTTGGGGTGGTGGGAGAGGGTGCATGTCTACCCCCATCCACTCTTTTGCCAACATGTGAGGGGATGGTACCGTTATATTGATGACATCCTTTTATTTTGGTCAGGCCCCTCCAGGTTATGTCAGGAGTTCATTCAAGAACTTAATTATAACCCATGGAACATCACACTCACCTCCCACTCCTCCACCACCTCTGTCGAATTTTTGGATCTCAATATCTCTTTACAGAACAACGAGTTGGTGACGTCCCTGTTCCGGAAGAAAACAGCTACTAACAGCTTACTCCACTTCCAGAGCTTCCATCCGGGGCATATTCGTCGAGGCATCCCAGTTGGACAATTCCTTAGATTAAAACGCAATTGCACCTTGGAAAGGGATTTTAAAGATCATGCTCGGAGTACCCCAGACTGGTGACCACTTACTGTACTCAATGGACAGATGTCCGTATACTTCTATGTACCAATTGGAACATCTTACAGAGTGAAGAGTGTCTGAGACCCTTTATACCTAAAAGTCCACCACTCACAGCCCGAAGGGCGAGAAATTTAAAACATGTATTAACTCGTAGCCATTTTGAACGTCCAATACGCCATATAGGAAGGGTTCCTTTCCATGCGGCTCTTGCTCCATCTGCCCCTTGATGCAACCCAAGAAAAGCTTCACCAACCCCGTGAACCAGGAAACCTTTGCCTTAAAAAATTACATCAACTGCAGGACTCAAAATGTAATATATGCTCTAATCTGTCCATGCAATAAGGTTTATGTGGGGCAAACCTCACAAGAACTACGCAAAAGGATACAACAACACCTGTCCACAATAACGAACGCGACAACCCATTTCCTGCAAGATAAACCACTGTCCACAGTGGCGGACCACTTTTGAAGGTACCATTGGGGTAAAACAGGAGGCATTCGGGTGGTGGGCTTGGATTGGGTACGCCCCAATCTTCGAGGGGGCAATGTCACTCCGGTACTTTTACGCAGTGAAAGCTGTTGGATTTTCTCTTTGGGCAGTCAGGTGGCGAATGGTCTGAATGACACCCCCCCCCCTTTGTGATGTGTGGTTCTATGTAGTCTAATCCTAAACATATTATTCTAGTTTTTACAGTACCGCTTTACAAGTTTCCACCCTTATGGACTACCTCACGTCCGTATACTCTCCTCACGGATTCTACTACACACTCCTGTGGTAAGTAATTCAATTGCATTTGTGGTATGTTCACTGTCCCTATTCACCCCTTCACGTAGTTCTTGTTTTTTAGTTTCCCTTGACCACACAATTTGCACATTTTCTACCGGGATCCCTACAGGGTTTAATTTTGCATTAATTATGATCCCCCTACCACCCCCCAGGGTGTCGCTGACACCCCATACCACCACTTTCCACCAATTTCCAGGCACACTCCCCACACCAGACACAATAGCACCACATTCCCCCACTGTCTCCCTTAAATACATTATCATTGGCATTACTCATGTAGATTTATTAAGCATATACCCACACCCCTCCGTTGTGATTTGCTCGTTCGGCGCACGACTGGATATTCGAGGCGGCTGTGCCTCAGCATGTGTACCACAGGCACAAATATGTAGAATATATATATTTCTTTATTTTTATTTTTTGTTTTGGGAGGGTTATGTTCTATATTTAAATTCACGGCTTTGAACTTTGAATTCTGTAGGCCTGATCACTTCATATGGCACTTTACTTACTCACAGGGACATGTTCTACTTAACATTATTTATTTAGCACTATAATGTCATCTCTCGATTTGATGAGACATGTACCGGCTTCTTCCAAACCATATATGTACTTGAGACAAAGCTATATTCTGCATTGTCAACTTTTTGTTATAATGAGGTTAGAATATACTTACCTTCCGTCCGTACTGTTCGAGTATGGGATGCCGGGGATATGTCGGAACAGATAGAGAAATGGCTTGTCGACACATTTGGTACAGATGGATTCTCAAATATGTTTGGGGTTGAGAGAGCACACAGAGTCCCGTTTAAAAAACCCCCCCCAGGCGCTACCCCCCGGACGGTGTTAGTTAAACTGATCAGTTCGCGGGATAGGGATTTTATATTGAGACAAAGCAGGGACAAAGCAGTCACCTTATCAAAACAAGCGAGAATCTCAATATACCCAGACTTCTCGAAGGCTACTCAAATGAAACGCGCTAGCTTTAAAGAAGTCAAAAAAAGGCTAATGGAAGCCAATGTCCAGTATTCTCTGATGTTCCCGACCAAATTACGAGTATGGGATGCCGGTCTCATGTATCCCCTTAGTGGACACATCGGCGTTCATCGCAACAAGTCTTAACGTTTATGTTTATATTTGATCACATGATTAATCATGTGACGACTGACCTTTGACTATACGCCGTACTACTGCATATTTATCGCAATGAGTTTGTTTACATCCCCTTCCGGTCACATGATCAGTCATGTGATGACATACTTCCGGTCATGTGACGACCTACTTCCGGTCATGTGACAACCTACTTCCTGTCATGCTCAGTATAGCTGCACACATGCCGAATACAGGATCCACCTACTGGCATGGCAGGCAAGTGTTTGGCCTATCACAGCCCTTCTTCCCCTTGGCGGGGGACCAATTTCTGGTATTTATACAAGACACCTGTATCTAGTGACCACTTACTCCTGAGGAAGTCACCAACACGGTGACGATACGTGTGGGGCTTGCTCCACTCCCCATCCAACTAGCCTGCCTCCCTGGCTTTCATCCCAGTGCTAGACACCACATGTCTCTTCTACAATTGGGTATTGTATGAGCAGGTTGAGGGTTTACCAGGTTTTACTCCACACTTTATTGTTTTGCACAGAGCACTTTACTGCATTGCCGCCATCTAGAGGTTTTTCTAGGACAGACTATGGTAATTTACCTATAAATAATTGTCTATCTGTGCGAATTACTGATTATGGATGGGGAGTGTAAGGGACTACTACCCCTGGAAGCTTTATACACCCACTGAGTGTATGTTTTAAGTGTTTTTATATTTGTTGTCTTGCTATTATTACTGTTTGTATCAATAAATGGATTTTTTGGTTATGTGATTTACTGTACGCATCCAACTTTTTTCTTGTTCTGATTGTTGCATCAATTATTGGGATGCGTAGATACATTATTTGCTTACATTGTGGCGGTGCCTGCTCTCCTTTTGTGTAGTCAATTTTTTGTATTCTGACATGCGTCTCTTTACATGGTTATAACTTTTGAACTCTGTTACTTATCAAAGCGAGATTTTTTTTTTCTTCACAAGTTGTACTTCATTTTAGTGGTAAATTTTGGCTGATAAGTTTTGCGTTTATTTACAAAAAAAAAGAAAAATGATGAATTTTTTTTTTAATTTGCCATTTTTGAAATTCGAAATCATTTCGTTTTCAGGGAGATACCACCTAAATAACTTGCTGAATAACATTTTCCATATGTCTACTTTACATTTTCATAATTTTTGAAATGTCTGGATAATTTATTTTAATATCATGCAGCTTACAAATAGATTATCAATTTTCTGTATTTTCAGAATTGACTATTTTGAGGATAAATACTACTTTAAGTGAAATTTTACATATTTAGCATTAAAACCCCTTATATAATCAACCCATTTTCAAATCTGCCCCCCTCAAACTATCAGAAACAGCTTTTAGGAAGATTGTTAACCCCTTGAGATCTTCATAGTAATTGAAACAAAATGGAGGTGAAATTTAGAATGGTCAAATTTTGACGGTTATACGTTAATTTAGCCCTAAAATTTACACATTTCCAAAAGATAAAAAGACAAAACACCATTTTTTATGAAATTTCTACTTGTTTTATGGGCGCACGGTGAGGCGCAGAAGGAAAGGAGGGGCCTGCAGCTGCCAGGATTTGATTTTAGTTTCCTCATGGGCCCTTTTGCAGGCTATAAATTTTTTGGTTTTTCGTTATTGGGGCCATGTGATGGCAGTTTTTTTGTGGGACGAGATGCTTTTTCCAGTTTTACCATTTTGGGGTTGGTATTTTCTATTGTTGAAAATTTTGGAACTTTTCTTGAGGTCACGAGTAGAAAAGCATCACTTCTGTACTGGATTTTTTACTTTTTTTTTTTCGTGTTTACCGTTTAGCCTAATATTCATGTTATCTTTATTCTATGGGTCGATACGATTACGGGGATACCAGACATGAATATTTTTTCTTATGTTGCCAAATAAAACCGTAATGTGGGGGAAGATCTATCATTTTTGCATCGCTGTCTTCCAAGTGGCATAACAGCTGGTTGATGGCTTGTTTTTAATGATTTAATTTTATTCTACGGGTTGTTATGGATGCAGTGATACTATATATGTGGGGTTTGTGTTATGATTTAGACTTTTTTATGTATTTTTATATGTTTTGGGGGTTATGGGTATTTTTATTGATTTATAAACTTATTTTTAATTGAAAAACATTTTTTTTTTACTTGTTCCACCATTGGACATGAACAAGCAATCATCTGATTGCTTGTTCATGATAATACTTTGAAATACTGATGTGCATAGGCTGACACTGTGCCTTTAAGATGACGTCAGAGACGCCATTTTAATGGCACTGCCTTCAGGCATCTCTGGGGTCCCGATCAGACCCCTGAGATGCCATAGCAATGATCGGCGCCCCCAGGGGGCCGTTTGTGGGGGGAAAACCCTTGGAAGTAATTTAATGGGTTAAACATCCGCAATTGGAGCCCACTCCGACCGTGGGTGTTACCCGGGGATGTCAACTGACATCCCGCAACCCCTGATGACGGCTCGGCTCCTGTGCAGAGCTGAACCGGCATCATCTCCGAGCCGTAGCTCTACTGCGCTGAGCGCTATTCGCAGGACCCAGCGCAGTACAGCTACGGCGTGGAGCACTAAGGGGTTAAAAAAAACTTTAACACAACAGATTGATAAATACAGGGACATACAATTTCAACAGGATGGCAATACACAGAATAAAAACCTGTGAGGCATGACAAGAGAGCATTGGCTTTTGTTGAACTCCTTCTCAACTTTCTATTCCCTTGTTGCTTCATGTACAAAATGGTAGAAGTCAGACAGGATATTCTGGGATACCAGAGTAATAATAATAATTATAATAATAAGTACTTTATTTATTATTATTATTAGAGTAGTAATATTTTAACCACAGTGAGAGGAAGGGGGGGTAGATTTACCAATGCTTCCTTTAACGTTATGAGAATAACTGGGTCTGAACATCCAGAGTGACTTTAATTGCTTCCTTTACTGTAGAGATAATAAATACGCCTGGATACCCAAAGCACCTTTGAGCTCAATAATAGTTTAACATCACTGAACTGGCTGCCAGTGGCGTAACTAGGAGAGACAGGGCCCCCTAGCAGGCTACTGCATGGGGCCCCCCTTCTCACTTAAAAAATATACATATTAGTATTCTCACACATGCGAGTTACAATCACATATAAATACACTCATGTGCATATACACACACATACAGTGCCAAATGCAACATACCCACATATAGTGTATACAGACACCATATACACATCACAGATACTGCATATATACATCCCAGTATATGTTATATACATATTATGCTGGACATGTGCAGTACAATAAAGATATAATGGTGCACATCCTCCATTCTTTATTGTGTCAGGTTGGGCGACGGGGCCCCCTGACACTGCAGGCCCCATAGCGGCTGCTATGGCTGCTACTGCTGTAGTTGCACCCCTGCTGGCTGCACATCACCTTCCATATTCTATTCAAATTAACCCTGGTTTCTGTAAATATTGATAGCTGCTGGTGATTGATTCATTCAGGATTATCATTATCATATATTTATTTAATTTTGTTATCCCTTAAAGAATGTCTGTACCATTGTACAACCATTGGCACCTTCTGTGTCAGCCTTTCAGAGAAGGGACCTCATTCCTACTGTTTCACCTGACCAAGTTATTACTGTAATTTCTTATTTTATTTACACTATAATCTGTACAGCACTGCAGAAAAGGATGGTGCTATAGAAAAAAAAGATTTATTTATTATGATGATGATTATTATGACTATTAGCTACTGTGGACTGCATGACTTTTAACTGCAGGAGGCCATGAGACTATTAGCTAGTGGGCAAATGGCACTTGGCAACTGTAGACTGCATGACCATTGGCTACTGAGGGCTCTGTGACCGTTTCACTATCAGAAAGGACAAGGATCTGTATTTTTAGCATTTATAGGCTATTTCTCTTTTTTCAGTGGCCCTGACCAGAAATAGTGGGTTATCGCTCAAGTCATGCTGGGGTTGCTTAGCCAGCACTAAAGGACATGCTTTTTGTTCCCAGCCATACTCACCTCATATCATATCAAGAGAAGCGAGTCCTTCTGATTTAGGGGACATGGCCTTCCATTCCACACCGACAGTGACAGTCTTGTCAACTGAAGTGGCCATACTGATACCACACCAATAGGGAGGGATGGACCAGTGTGCATTTTTAAACTACAAATGAGGTCCAAGAAGAATAATTGTCTGCAAAAACATTTCAGTAGGGGAATTAGTCATAGATAGGGTGGAGATACAAGTGCTTCTCAATAAAAAAGAAAATCAGCAAAAAGTTTTTTTTCAGAAATTCAATTCAAAAAGTAAATATGTAGAGTCAACTGTTTAATTATGTTATTGGATATTTATGGCTTACAGCCAAGGAAAAGTCATTATCTCAGAAAATTCAAATATTCTATAAGACCAACTGTAATAGATTTTTTGAACACAGAAATGTTGGCCAAGTAAAAAGTATGTACAGCAAATGGACTCAATACTTGGTCAGGGATTCTTTTGCATGAATGACTGCATCAATGTGGCGTTTGGAGACAATCAGCAGAGGGCACTAAGAAATTAAAATTATTGTTACACCGCAGGATGCGGATCTGCTGGAATAAGGTTTCACTGGAGAAATACACTCACCGGCCACTTTATTAGGTACACCTGTCCAACTGCTCGTTAACACTTATTTTCTAATCAGCCAATCAGATGGCGGCAACTCAGTGCATTTAGGCATGTAGACATGGTCAAGACAATCTCCTGCAGTTCAAACCGAGCATCAGTATGGGGAAGAAAGGTGATTCGAGTGCATTTGAACGTGGCATGGTTGTTGGTGCCAGAAGGGCTGGTCTGAGTATTTCAGAAACTGCTGTTCTACTGGGATTTTCACGCACAACCATCTCTAGAGTTTACAGAGAATGGTCCGAAAAAGAAAAACCATCCAGTGAGCTGCAGTTCTGTGGGCGGAAATGGCTTGTTGATGCCAGAGGTCAGAGGAGAATGGGCAGACTGGTTCGAGCTGATAGAAAGGCAACAGTGACTCAAATCGCCACAACCAAGGTAGGCAGAAGAGCACCTCTGAAGGCACAGTATGTCGAGGCAGATGGGCTACAGCATCAGAAGACCACACCGGGTGCCACTCCTTTCAGCTAAGAACAGGAAACTGAGGCTACAATTTGCACAAGCTCATCGAAATTGGACAGTAGAAGATTGGAAAAACGTTGCCTGGTCTGATTAGTCTCGATTTCTGCTGCGACATTCGGATGGTAGGGTCAGAATTTGGTGTCAACAACATGAAAGCATGGATCCATCCTGCCTTGTATCAACGGTTCAGGCTGGTGGTGGTGGTGTCATGGTGTGGGGAATATTTTCTTGGCACTCTTTGGGCCCCTTGGTACCAATTGAGCATCGTTGCAACGCCACAGCCTACCTGAGTATTGTTGCTGACCATGTCCATCCCTTTGTGACCACAATGCACCCAACATCTGATGGCTACTTTCAGCAGGATAATGTGCCATGTCATAAAGCTGGAATCATCTCAGACTGGTTTCTTGAACATGACAATGAGTTCACTGTACTCAAATGGCCTCCACAGTCACCAGATCTCAATCCAATAGAGCATCTTTGGGATGTGGTGGAACGGGAGATTCACATCATGGATGTGCAGCCGACAAATCTGTGGAAACTGTGTGATGCCATCATGTCAATATGGACCAAAATCTCTGAGGAATGCTTCCAGCACCTTGTTGAATCGATGCCACGAAGAATTGAGGCAGTTCTGAAGGCAAAAGGGGGTCCAACCCGTTACTAGCATGGTGTACCTAATAAAGTGGCCGGTGAGTGTATATCAACAGAAGTTAATACCAAGGGGCTTGCGAATAAAGATCTTCCCATCATTCCCTGTGGAAGATGAGACATTTAGATCCAAATGGGAGGAGGAGTGTTCAACATGCTCATTTAAGTTAATGGGCTTCCTCATTGAGTATAACCAACAAACCCTGACAGAGATTAAGGAAGAGGTTGAACTTATAAGACCCACATATTAGCTGGACAGAAGAGCACCTTGCCACGTTTAATACACCTATGGATGCAGACTTCCAAGAATGTGTGAAACAGATAAAAGAATGAAAAAAACAAAAATTACAACAGAGATTTTGGAGACTACCAACACAAACAAGTGTATAAATGGAGTGAACCATATAATACCTTCCATCATAGAAGATCAATGAGTAGATCTTCATCAGTGTCATCTTTTGTATCTCAGAACATAGAGGTGAAGGTAACAGCACTCACGATCAGACAGCAACAGGCCGGGGCGGAAAGAGAAAGTTGGGCCCCAATAAACAGGCTGACAACAAGAGGAAACCAGATATGAGAAGTCGGACCACATCGTCTCAATTAAAGGTAATAAACTTGTCCCAACCTACCCTAACATCTGATGAACAACTGGTTTTAGAAAAGGGCCTAACCTTCTCTCCCTCTGCTCGTTTTGACACTTTCATAGCAATAAAAGATATACATATTTTTGCTAGGTCTCTGATCCACCGCATTTGGTTCCATGAGGAAGATCCGAAGGACATCTTTCCCATTATTGCCGAACAAGGGGCTGTACAAACTCTTGAAGAATTAACGGAGTAATCAACGAGCGAAAAAACTAGTTATGGTAAGATACCTAATTGCATACACCCAAGATCAAAAAGATTTCTTGCCTTATCAACATGCCCCACTGTTAAAGATGGGCGAATCGATTCTAATGATTCTAACTTCGGTTAGAATTCCAGGAAAAATTCGATTCGTCACAAAGCCGAAGTTTATGCTGGTTCGCGGGAACGAAGTTGGTTTTTTTCCCCACATTTTTCCGCTCTCCGCTCCCTGGTCTCCGCTCCCCGATCTCCCCTCCCAGCTCCCCGGCCTCTGCTCCCGGTCTCCCCTCCCAGCTCCCTGGTCTCCGGTCCCCGCTCTCCACTCCCAGCACTCTGCTCCCCGCTCCACGGTCTCCACTCCCCGTTCCTCGGTCTCCACTCCCCGTTCCTCGGTCTCCACTCCCAGCTCCTCGGTCTCGGCTCCCAGCTCCCCGGTATCCACTCCCGGTCTCCGCTCCCTGGTCTCTGCTCTACGCTCCCAGCACTCCGCTCCTCGCTCCCTGCTCCCCGGTCTCCGCTCCCAGCACTCTGTTCCCCGGTCTCTGCTCCCAGCTCCCAGGTCTCCGCTCCCAGCTACTTGGTCTCCGCTCTCCACTCCCCGCTCCAACCACCCCACTCCCCGGTCTCCGCTGTCCGGTCACCGTTCCCAGCTCCTCGGTCTCCGCTCCCAGCTTCTCGGTCTCCACTCCCTGGCCTCCGCTCCCCAGTCTCAGTTGTCCGCTCCCCAGTCTCCGCTCTCCTCTGTCCGCTATCCGCTCCGGAATCCCCTCCCCGCGCTGGAGTAGAAGGCAGAAACGGCCAGAACAAGAAAATAAGAAAAAAGTAAGACAACTCCTATGTATAGATGTGTATATATGTGTGTGTGTATGTATCGGTGTGTGTGTGTGACTGTATTGGTATGTGTGGGTATGTATAGGTGTGTGTTGGTATGTATAGGTGTGTGTATATTTGCTCTATATACTTTTTATATATGTGTATTTGCTGTATGTATACTCAGTATGTGCGTAGATGTTGTATATACTGTATGTGTGTGAATATATATTTTTATGCAGTATTGGGGATATTTATTAGGGCTTCTGCGCCATCTCAATTTTAGTTTTACACTACATGGTGGCACGCTATATGCATTTTATACTACATGGCGGCACGCTGTATGCATTTTACACTACACGGCGGCACGCTGTATGCATCTTACACTACACGACGACATGCTGTATGCATTTTACACTACACGGCGGCACGCTGTATGCATTTAATACTACTTGGTGGCACGCTGTATGCATTTTACACTACATGGTGGCACGCTATATCTGATTTTTATGCTGTATCTCATATATTACATATATGGCGGGGGGCCTCGGTCTGTGGCTCGCCTCAGGCAGCAGAAAGGCTTGGTTCACCCCTGCACACAGCCCTATAAAACCCAGCCATTTTCTATCTCAGCACTTCACACTTCATGTTGTAGCGTCCAGGTGCTGCTATTGTACTGTGCGATTCTTGCTGCAATCCCTCGCTGTTCTCTAACGGGGTTCTATATACCCCAAATAGCAGTTCTATTTAGTGATAAAATCGTATAGTAAGAAATCTGTTTGACTTTCATGCATCTGCAGTAGCGATTGGTGGACCAATCCCTGGTTGTTCTTCAAGGGGGATCTGTATACCCCAAGTAGCAGTTCTATTTAGTGACAAAATCGAATAGGAAGAAATCAGTTTGACATTCATGCATCTGCAGTAGTGAGCTGTAAGTTGTGGGTTATCTGTATAACGCACATTGCCATACCTTTTGGGGGCTCTAGTTTACAGCCAGATTCACGTGTCAAATCCACGTAGTTTATACAGTAGTTTATACAGTGAAAAGAAGGGCAAAATGATCAGTGACGAATGCAAAATTACTGCCGACATCCTCTGCACTCTTTTGGGGGGCTTTCCACATGTATCCGCATTTAACAGAACAGGTTCTGTCGTAATCTATGGAATCATCTGATGTCAGTGTAAAAAGAGTGCACTCTTTGATGTTATAGTGGGATCTTGGCCCTCAGCTCGGTCCTTTTGAGCTGGCACAGACTTTACCTTGTCAGGCTGCGTTCCCGCTTCACTTATTTGGGGAAGTTGGCCTATGTAAGTGCACATGGAAGTGATGAGGGAAGATGTCATGTGATACTAAAACACAGCATTGTTAGAAGACCAAACCACACTCCCTATGCATATTTAAGCATGGCACAACGTTCTACAACACCCTACAGGCTCTCTGCAGCCAGGAAATGCTTGTTTTTTAACGTGATTCGTTTTGATTCGATTGGGGTCGAATCAAATTTTTTCAAAAAATTTGGCGAATCGGGACAAAACGAATTTTAACAAATTCGCCCATCTCTACCCACTGTAAATCTTTTTGTGAAATTATTGTCGGATGAATTTGAACAAATGTCCTGCAACATTAGTTATGATAACTTGACATATGGTATGTGTAAAGCACTTAAGTCCCTGAAATGTAGTACTCGGCCCAGAAAAATCTATACATTTGAAGCCCATCGCCAGTTAAAAAATGACATATGCTACAAAACACTGTTCTTTAAACCTACAATTAAATTTTTGAAAGCAGTTGAACTAATTTTAAAGAGGGCTACAATAGATGGAGTGATTTCAGAGGAGCTTGCCAATGCCCTCACAGTTCAAACACCAGAGGTCCCCACATTATGGGGCAGATTTACTTACCCGGTCCATTCGCGATCCAGCGGCGCGTTCTCTGCGATTTATTAAGGTAGTTCCTTCGCTGTCCACCAGATGTCGCTGCTGCGCTGAAGAGCATCGGAACGCACTGGAATACACCGAGCCGGGCTCAGTGAAGGTAAGTGCAATTTTCGCGACACTTTTTTTTTTTTAAAGCGGCGTTTTTTCCGAATCCGTCGGGTTTTCGTTCGGCTACGCCCCCCATTTTCCGTCGCGTGCATGCCGGCGCCGATGCGCCACAATCCGTTAGCGTGCACCAAAATCCCGGGGCAATTCAGGGAAAATCAGCGCAAATCGGAAATATTCGGGTAACACGTCAGGAAAACGCGAATCGGGCCCTTAGTAAATGACCCCCTATATCTGCTGTCCAAGATTCAGAAAGATGCCGTCTGTCCACCTGGACGCCCAATCATCTCTGGTAGGGGTGGACTCTCGGAGGACATCGGCAAGTTCATTGATTGTCACTTAAAGGGTGAAATGTTTGCCCTCTTATGTTAGAGATACATTGGACCTGCTTCAAAGATTAGAGAGTATACAATTTGAAGAGGACATAATTCTAGCCACGCTGGATGTAGAATCGCTCTTCAGGAGCATTAGACATGAAGATGGCCTAAGGGCAGTCATTTTTTTTTATTCTACCTCAACTCTAGAGGTTGGATTTAGATAATTGTTACTGGAATTTCTGGAGTTCATCCTCTCACTTAATTATTTTCTGTTTGGGGATCCTTCTTCCTGCAGCTCCAGGGTACGGCTATGGTGGTGGCTTGTGCCTCCTCATATGCCAATTTGTTCCTGGGACTGTGGGAGAGGGACCTCCTAACAGACAAGCAGGATTTATCCAGAGATTGAATGTTAACAATGTCAACATTAAACTGACCCACCACATAAGTAAAAACAGTGAAAAGAACCTAAAGGAACTCTTGGTAAAGAGTCACTATGAAAAGAAAAAGACTAACACATTTCTTGATACTAGGGGGACAAGATGGGGGTGTAAACCCTGTGGAAATTGTGTGGCATGCCCAAATATAGAAAGAACAGACAAATTTGTAGATTCCTCAGGAAAGAGGGACTTTAAAATTACATATCCATCTACTTGTTAAACTAAAGCAGTATTTCTATTTCTGCACAGATGGTTTACAGGTAGCCAAACACTTCAAGGAATTACACAATTGTGACTTGAGCCTTTTACGATTTTGTGGCATTGACTATATAAAGAATAACATCAGAGGTGGCCCCATCTCCCAAAGACTTGCACAATGCGAGTCGAAAAGGATCTGGACGTTAGGTACGCTCAATCCCCCTGGACTCAATGAGTCCCTTAGTTTTGCTCCTTTCCTCTGAGCTTAACCTGTTCACGTTTTTATTCTTATTATATGTAATAATGAAATTATATGTATTTTTAATTTCCAAGTATTTATTTTGTGAATTTTAATTTTTTTCTCTGTTTGTTACATTCGCAACAATAACCAATCATTACTCCTTCAGCCAGAAGCTACCATCATTGGAGTAAAAAGTATGATGTACCTATATCCTGAGCTAATAACATGCCGTTAAGTCCTTAATGCATCTTTGGATGGAGAACTGTGTAAAAGGCAGATGCATGTTCCATCTCATATATACGGGTTGATAGGTACTATCACACATTAACCATCATATGAACTCTTAAGGGTTGTCATTCACGAACCTGATCTCAAGACTCATCACTTTGCACTTTGTTATCTGCACAGACACAAATGTGTGTCACATAGGTGCATTGAGCACTATGCACTTTAATTTTAGTCCCTTTTTCCTTTTCCCCCTCCTCTTTTCCCCTCTCCACTACTGACACTTTTTTCCACTTTAATGCATATAACATTAAAAGCAACCAGCGTGGCATCCAACGTTTGCTGCGTTGCAGGGATTGTTGAAACAATTCCATGCACTCTGGCGCCCCACAGGCGCCTTATCTTGCAATATAGAACAGCACTATAGTAGAATAATATAATTTAAAACATGTAATAATATAGTACAATGACACAAGAATTTATTGTTATAAATTTTATTTCATATAAATCTATGACTATGTACACAATTTGGGTGGACACTTCATATACATTCTTAATTTATGTTACCGATCTTATGTCCCACCATCACTTGCTTACACTAATGCAGTCCTGAGTATGGTTGAACTATGAAATTGTGTTTGCATTTTTTTATGAAACTGTGTTTGCACTTTTTTCATGGATTTAGTCATGTTTTTTATTTATAGAGTTCATTTTGTGCCTAAATGTGTAATTATGTAACTATGCTTTTATTTTGCCATCCTTTTGTCCTTTAGTCTTGTGATATGCACGTTCTATTTCTAGATTGAGTAATATAAATACATACCCACTGTGAAGATTTAATTTCTTTCATTAGATGCGCTAACGCGCACCAGTGGCGGCATACAGGCCTTTAATTTGATTGGTCACAATATCTGATTTATTCCTTCTAACCTTATGCTCCAGTGTTATGCTCATGCGTATACGGCCTTCTCCCATCGGCTCTTGAGTCGCGTGATACATGTGGCATCCGACTGTGACGCAACCGGTCACATTGTTGGATCACATGATCAGCGTGTTGAAAGAGCAGAGACGGGAAGTGGCGTCTATCGCATGTGTCCAATAGAAGGACACTAGGCATTGATAGTCATTCATAACAGGTGAACATAACAACTCCCATTGGTTGTTAGCGTCTTTTAACCCCTTAAGGACGGAGGGTTTTTCGCCTCATTTCTCGCTCTCCAACTTCAAAAATCCATAACTTTTTCATTTTTCCGTGTACAGACCTGTGTGAGGGCTTATTTTGTGCGTAACAAATTTTACTTTCCCGTAATGTTATTTATTTTAACATGCCGTGTACTGCGAAGCTGAAAAAAAATTCCAAATGTGGAAAAATTGAAAAAAAACCGCACGTGCGTCACGTTCTTGTGGGCTCAGTTTTTACGACTTTCACTCTTCGCTCCAAATAACACACCTACTTTATTCTTTGGTTCGGTGCGATTGCGGTGATACCAAATTTATACAGGTTTTATTGTGTTTTAATACATTTTCAAAAATTAAACGAATGTGTACAAAAAAGAAAAAAATTTTTTTGCCATCTTCTGACGCTAATAACTTTTTCATACTTTGGCGCACGGAGATGTGTGAGGGGTCATTTTTTGCGAAATGAGGCGACGTTTTCATTGCTACCATTTTGAGGTCTGTGCGACATTTTGATCATTTTTTATTTAATTTTT
Organism: Engystomops pustulosus; assembly: GCF_040894005.1. Lineage (NCBI taxonomy): Eukaryota > Metazoa > Chordata > Amphibia > Anura > Leptodactylidae > Engystomops > Engystomops pustulosus. The sequence goes on along the minus strand of NC_092416.1, from coordinate 110,907,874 downwards.
TATGTTATGTAAAAAGGTGTAAAAGTCGCATTTCGGACATTTGGGCGCCATTTCCCGCCTTGGAGGTCACCGCCGGCCGTAACCGTTTTTATATTTTGATAGATCGGGCATTTTGGGACGCGGCGATACCTAATATGTCTGTGATTTTTACTGTTTGTTATGTTTTATATCCGTTCTAGGGAAAGGGGGGTGATTTGAACTTTTAATATTTTATTGATTTTTTTTATTTTTTAAACTTTTTTTTTTCTTTTTTTTTTCACTATCTTTTAGACCATCTAGGGTACATTAACCCTAGATGGTCAGATCGCTGCTACCATATACTGCAATACTTCTGTATTGCAATATATGGCATTTTTGCAGCACATTCATTACAATGAGCCACTGGCTCATTGTAACGAATATGCAGCTGCCAGATAGCCTCGTGTCAAAAGAAGACACGAGGCTACCATGGCAACCGATCGCCGTCCCCCGATGACGTTCGGGGGCGTGGCGATCGAAAAAAAGATGGCGGCGCCCGCGCGCCGCCGTCTTTTAAACGCCGCCGGCGACTTTGCCGGCGGCGTTTAGGGGGTTAATAGCCGCGATCGGTGCAAGCACCGACCGCGGTTATTAGCGGTGGGGGTTTTGTGCAAAATGCAAAAACCCCCACCTCTGTATGAAGAGGACTCAGCCCGTGAGCCCTCTTCATACATCCCTTATACCTCTGCGCCGTAGAGCTACGGCGCAGAGCGTTAAGGGGTTAATAACGTCACAAGTCTGACGGACAAGTCTGTCAGTCATCTGGGTGGTAATACTGATGCCAGGGTGGACCCTGGTAATACTGATGCCAGGTAATCATTGTTCCATACTGCTTTTTATTACTGACAAGTTGGTGTTGTGCACAGGGTGGTTTCATTGAACATGCAGTCAAGCATTATAGCCAGATACAGTTCCCATCCTGTGCATTATATGATATTTGTAAGTTGTCTTTTTGCTTTCTTTCATCCTGTTAATAACTACTACTATTGGTATTGATATTAGATGTCACCCACGTCCCCCAGATGTTTTTGTTATCCATCCAACATATTGCTGGTATTTCTGTATAATGTCTGTTCCCGTGTACAATTTTGATGAATGCACTAATAAAAGTATGATATTTTTGTAAATTTAAACAGTAGAACACTGGCTTTTCTTGATAGGTCTTTTGTTAGCTATGCCAGTAACGGATAAACAGTCCTAAGTAGAGGGTCACTGAGTTCCTATAAGTTTCCTCGTAGTCATTGGTGTTGTGGTAGTGTTACAGCTTATAGAGGTGTTAAGGAAGCCCAGGTTGCTTTGATAGCTGCCTTCAGCTCTTCTGCATTGTTGGGTCTGGTGTCTCTCATCTCATCTTCAGCTGATAGAAAGAAAACAAAAACAACAACGGAAGAGGACGGCGCCTCGCGTAATAACGTAGGGATAGGTCGGTATCGATTAAGGTGAGAAGGTGGGTGCTCACCTGGTGACTTGTTAGTAAGCGGTAAAGTTATCCATTCGGAGGGAAAAGGTTTCTTAATTATAAACCTAGGTTACTGCAGCTACTCCTACGCTCTCCAAAGAACCGGTAACCAACGGCACCGTAACGTAATTGATACAGGAGTGCAAAAAAGAGGAAGAGCCAAATGGGTGCGCTTGTAACCAAAAATGAAATAAGATCTCCAGATGTGACGGAATTCCGTCACATCTGGAGATCTTATTTCATTTTTGGTTACAAGCGCACCCATTTGGCTCTTCCTCTTTTTTGCACTCCTGTATCATCTTCAGCTGATAGCAGCCCTCAGCTTGTCTGCATTATTGGGTCTGATGTCTCTCATCTTCCTCTTGACAAGTCCCCATAGATTCTATAGGGCAGGGATGGCAAACCTTTTAGAGACCGAGTGCCCAAACTACAACAAAGACCCGCTTATTTATCGCAAAGTGCCAACACAAAATTTTAATTTGTGATATATACTCCTTTCTCTGTCACAGTTTTCATTGATACCAGCACCCTGAGCACACCAATAAATCAGAAAATAGTCACAGGTAGAGCTGTCACTTTAAAATACCTCTGTCCACAGCAAGTCCTGGGCCATCCTGGACTGCAGGAAGATACCTGGAGTCATCTCTGTGAAGGCTTCCTTCACAACCAGCAAACTCACCCGAACAGAACCCCCTAGAGCAGTGATGGCTAACCTATGGCACTGGTGCCAGAGGTGACACTCAGAGCCCTTTCTGTGGGCACTCAGGCCATCAACAGAGATGACTCCAGGTATCTTCCATACAGCGGGACCCGACCGCCACCGTGAATACACAGCGGGCTGTTGCGAACCAGTTAAAATGGTTCCCAGACAAAAGACAATGTAGCCTTAGAGGTCCCTGATTGTATCAGGTGCAGTCACACCTCTGCCCACCCAACAGGAGGGGTCATGGGTCCCTCCTACCTGGTATTCCAACCAGAGCCCTGGATAAGCCATTGCTTCTCAAGGGGAAGCGTAGGGTCATGGTTCTGGTATCACTGGATGCAGGTGAATTCCTGGATTGCATTGATACCAAACCTGACCCATTTACTACAGTCCTATCCAGAGATATTGATATCTCTGGACCCGAGGATGGCAGAGCCCCATAAATTGGACCACTGCGATCTCCTGAAGAAAATTAATCCGTAACCATCCCTTTTCAACCTATTGAAAATTGGGGGGGGGGGGTTATGCATGGAGACGATTCAGCTGCGGAGGTCCTTTGAAGCTACACTTTCCAGAGTGATCATAAACAAGCTCAATTAGGCCTATTAAAGGAAACCTACCATTTCAAATGGTAGGTGTAAGCTGTAAACACCGAGCACCAGCTCAGGGTGAGCTGGTGCCGGTGCTTAGTTTCGTTAGTGTTAAAACCGCGGTATGTGTTATCGCGGTTTTAACACTTTTTAAACTTTATAGCAGAAACTGCGCACGATCGTGAGCGTGCCTACATAGGAAATGCCGCAGGCGTTGCGCGCGCACGGTCGCGCGCAGCGCCGAAGCAGCTTCTGCTATAAAGTTTAAAAAGTGTTAAAACCGCGATACCGCGGTTTTAACACTAACGAAACTAAGCACCGGCACCAGCTCACCCTGAGCTGGTGCTCGGTGTTTACAGCTTACACCTACCATTTGAAATGGTAGGTTTCCTTTAAATTGAGGCTGGGGGGAAGTGGGGAATTTGAGTAGGATAAGCCCCCCTTCCCCCCGGTCATATTTATCACACTGGTCAATCAAGCACACTGATACTGTGGTTATTAAACCAGGTAGTGGTAACAATATGAACAGGTGCCTAGTACTGCTGAAAAATGAAACTTCCATCTCCAAAAAAATTCACACTAGCCCTCAAGCAGCTTGTATTGTGTGCCTCCCCACTCTTCTACATGAAACCTCACTGTCTCTTGACTCTTGTAGAGAGTAGTTCCTTGAGGTGGAGGCAACAGCTTGTAATGAAGTCCTGGATGTGGGCTTCAAAGAAAAATGCAGATTCTAAAGTTGCTGAAAGGCTGTGGACTTTTGGAGGGAGAGTGTGGAGTCATTAATTGTGATTGAAACAATCTGGTGTGAGGAACATGTTCCTTGAAGGAAAGAGAGGTGATGTCTGGGTCAAAAAATATAAATCTCTGCAATCAGTTTAGGAGGGTTACTAAGAGAGGGCCTGTGGGACACCAACAGTAAATGACCTAGGTGATATGAGAGTGATAAACACTGAAGATATGGTTGGAGAGGAGATCCAGGCAAAGGCCAGATTAGTGATGTCATGGAATATTATAGTTTGTAACAGGAGGGAATGCACTTTGAACACTTATATATAGCCCCCCACCCCCACCCCCCACCCAAAAAAAATATTGTATTATATATAGAGTAGCAAAATTATATTGTATACAACTACCTCTGAGAGTACTGTTTCTCCTAATAAATTGTCTTTAATTGACTTGTAAATGCAGCAGTACAAAAGTATTTGAGTACTTTGCTTCTGGCCATTTCAAGAACTATTTACAGCAGTCCAAGGATGCCCAGTTTATATACCAACTATACACAAGTATTTGCACAACCTTCAAGATATGTTTAGATCAGATGAAAATCACTAATAATAAGACAAGCTCACACAAGACCTTTTTGGAGAGAAAAAAGTGATCTGCTTTATTTAGTGGTTCCCCTTGCCTACTAGGTTTTGCCAGCTAGAGTTACTGCTGGACCTTTATAAATCTATATTTGAAATATGGAGTTACATCTATTCAATCCTTATACCAGTGTCCACGGGAAGGGAAGCTGTTCAGGACTGTTTCTAAAAAATTGACCATTACATGGCTCTGTTAACATGACTCCATATATATTTGTTTTAATCCACAGCATGTCAAAACAATCTCCTCTGTAATAATTCAGCGAAAGTCAGAGAAAAAAAAAAAGAGTTATTTTTATGGGAGAGATCTTAAATATAAAATTCTCTGAACCCACTAATTCCTCCTTCTAATCCCTACATTTCAAATCTCCAGGGACTAATCAAAGCGGCAGGTCTCCCTGTGTATAGATAATGATAGTGACAGGGCGAGGCCATAAAGCAATGTGGGGCATGTATCCACGGCTGAATGCTCCTACTTTATTAGACTTCTGTAAATCTCAAGCAATGGAGCTAAACACTGAAGTCAAGGCTCATGAGCTAAGGCAGTAGCCACAAGTCAGTCTATCACATGTGCTCTCTATTAGACCTCTCTCAGCTATGTTCTCCATAATGTTATAACTGGTCCCTTCAGGGAGCAGGCGCACATACCGCTAGCGCTGCATTTTAATGCAAGACACCGGGTTCTGATTACCGATCATCTGCGTTTCCATAGAAACACATATGCACTCAGGCAGTGGCCCATCCTGTATGCTAGAGCATGTGTCAGAATGCCATGTGGGAACTCACCCTCAGTGGGAGTTATTCAGTTTTATAGGTCCCTTTGCATAAGCTAGCCATTTCAAACCCCCAGCGCATATAAGTTTCTATGGAAAATCATGCGATTGGTAATGAGAACCCGGTATCATGCATTAAAACAATGCAAGACACCGGGTTCTGGTTACTGATCTTTTGGGTTTCCATAGAAACGCATTTGTGATCGAGCCAAGGCCCACCTTTGTATGTTAGCATTGGTCTGTAAATGAAGCACTAGGGGTGCGCAGTGCCAAAGTAAGATTGTGTGTGTGTGGGGGGGGCAATGGGTGCAAAATCTAGTGGAGACACCCCAACAGAATGTAGCCAATACATGGTTCGCATTTAGTCTCAATGTAATGGGTAGGATCCCCGCTTAGTCAGTAGTCCATGTAAGACAGGTTACCCCGTCTAGGCCTCATGCACAAAAAGGTAAGGGGAACAATGATCTGGCAGTACAATTTGAGGCTGGATCACGGTCCCCATAGATGTCTTTGTAATTAATATAAAGCCCCCACAGTAATTAATAAGTATACAGCCCCCAGTAATAAATATATAGCCCCCAGTAATTAATAAATGTACAGCCCCCATAATGAATAAATATAAAACCCCCAGTAATAAATATACAACTCCCCAGCAATAAATATACAGCCCCAGTATTTAATATATACAGCCCCCAGTGATTCATAAATGTACAATCCCTAGTAATTAATATATATATATATATATAACCCCCAGTAAATAATATATACAGCTCCCAGTAATTAATATATACATCCCCCAGTAATAAATATACAGCCCCAGTAATGAATAAATATGCAACCACAGTAATAAATATAAGCCCCCCAGTAATATGTACAGCCCTGCAGTAATATATACATCCCTCAGTAAAATATACACCCCACCAGTAATATACAACCTACCAGTAATATACAGCCCACCAGTAATATATACAGCTCTCTAGAAAGATACAGCCCCTAGTACTATATTCAGCCCCAGTAACATATACAGCCCCCTGTCAAATATAGCCAACAGTAGTATGCAACCCCCCATTAATATATACAGCCCCCAGTAATATACACAACCCCCCAGTAATATACAGCCCCCAGTAATATATACAGTACCCAATAATATACAGCCTCATGTTAAATACAGCCCACCATAATGCATAACAAGCCATAATGCATAACAAGCCCCTTGTGTAAAATATAGCATACCCCAGTAAAATAATAAATCTGTACTCAGCACAGAGTGTGACGTCATCCTGTGCATTCCTTGCTCTATGTCTCTGCCATTGACACAAGTGTACCGGCTGCCTCCTGGTCCTTTTAACAGGGCAGCAAACACATAGGGGCGATTTGGGCAGCCATGTGTTTTGAAATGAAGTAGCTTATTGATAAACTGATTTAGAGTTTGGGTTCTCTTTCCTCAGTTCTTAGGGGTCCCCTAAGTCCTAGCCAACCCCTTAGTCTGTACTATTTATCCGTAGCACCCACTCTAGTCCTTCCTACATCAAAGGAGTAATATACAACCCTTGCAGATACTTATATATAAAAAGACTTTACTAATAACATACATGTGACATAGTAACTACATAAAATACAATACAAATTACACAGAGAGCAAAACTACACACAGAGGTCTGCTTTCCTACCCCCTTCTGGATCCAGGGCCGCATCTGCCATAAAAAGAGATGAGAAACTCACCTCAGATGCCTGAGCCCTGACAAGGGCGACAGCCTGGGTGCATGTAATTTGGGTGAAATCGGGCAGCCATTGCCACCTGAATCACCCACCATGAAATTTATTGAGTCTGTTTCTTTAAGAACACAGACGCGATTAATATACAGAGCGGCACAGGCCCGTTGGGGTTCTCCTATGGCTATTTTCTAGCCTACACTGAAAGCACACTGCTTTGCCAGATTACTTTGAGTTATAAAAGTAAATAAACGTAAAAAAAGAAATAAATCAGCAGACTGTGCCTAATTCAAATCAAACCCCTAATAAATTGTCCCACTTCAGTGCATGAGGTGGATATGTGTGTCACTAAGAGCTAAACACAACGGTTGCAAGTCTCCCTGCAAATTCCTCACAAAATGGTACTAGCTGCACTACTAGTGGCAGCAAGCCCAGCTACAAGCAAACCAAAAAAAAGTAAAATATAACGCTATTGTAGGCCTAAGTAAGCCGTTGGGATTCTCCTATGGCTATTTTCTAGCCTACACTGAAAGCACACTGCTTTGCCAGATTACTTTGAGTTATAAAAGTAAATAAACGTAAAAAAAAAAATAAATCAGCAGACTGTGCCTAATTCAAATCAAATCCCTAATAAATTGTCCCACTTCGGTGTATGAGGTGGATATGTGTGTCACTAAGAGCTAAACACAACGGTCGCAAGTCTCCCTGCAAATTCCTCACAATATGGTACTAGCTGCACTACTAGAGCCAGGAAGCCCAGCTACAAGCAAACCAAAAAAAAGTAAAATATAACGCTATTGTAGGCCTAAGTAAGCCGTTGGGATTCTCCTATGGCTATTTTCTAGCCTACACTGAAAGCACACTGCTTTGCCAGATTACTTTGAGTTATAAAAGTAAATAAACGTAAAAAAAAAATAAATCAGAAGACTGTGCCTAATTCAAATCAAACCCCTAATAAATTGTCCCACTTCGGTGTTTGAGGTGGATATGTGTGTCACTAAGAGCTAAACACAACGGTCGCAAGTCTCCCTGCAAATTCCTCACAATATGGTACTAGCTGCACTACTTGTGCCAGGAAGCCCATCCACAAGCAAAAAAAAAAAAAATAAAAATATAACGCTATTCTAGCCCTAACAAGGGCTGTTGGGTTCTTGTAGACTCACTCCTGCCTAACAGTAAGCTAATATAACAGCCTAACGTTATCCCTGCAGTAGCAGCAGCTCTCTCCCTAACGTCATCCAGACAGAGAATGATCCGAGCAGCGCAGGCAGGGGCTAGTCTATTCCAGGGTCACCTGATCAGGCCAGCCAACCACTGCTATCGACGTGTAAGGGTACCACAGCATGCTGGGTGGAGTGCAGAGTCTCCTGGCTTGTAATTGGCTCTGTTTCTGGCCGCTAAAAATCACAACGGCGGGAGATGCCATTTTCTCGAGCTCGCGAAATACTCGTCCGAGCAATGAGCAGTTTCAAGTACGCTAATGCTCGAACGAGCATCAAGCTCGGACGAGTATGTTCGCTCATCTCTAGTAATGAAACAATAAACTGAAAGAAAAAATAGTCAGCTCACCTGGACATATATGGACTTGATGTGGATGCGTGGATCTGGCGAGCACAGAGACTCCTTGGCTCAGAGCAAAATAGATAAAACAGGCAAAAACACTCTAGCTGCCAACAAGATCCACGTAAAATAAAATCGATGCTTTATTAATACTGGCTAAAAACAGCTCATAACGCAAAAGAAGTGCAAAAAATTGTGAGCACAGGGTAGCGTAAAGACCACATTTGCCTACGCGTTTCGGAAAATGGTTTCCTTAGTCATGGCTACTCATGTGTTGTTGGTAAGAGACCTATATCCTGTTTGACTACAGGTCATGTTACCTAACTTAGAATGACGTAAGACCCTGAATGTAACATTGAAACAAGTGAGTATTTAACTTCAAGCAAGCATGGACTATGTTTTGTAAACATGATCAGTACTGGTAGATTACATGTTGCTGTTTGTTAAGACCTCCTGGGACCCTTGTTTGAAGCATGAAAATCCATAAGATTTCTATGTTTAAGAGTTTCCTTCTGTGATCCCTGCCCCTCTTTGGACGTTTAACCCTTTCGATCGCAACGGCTGACAGGTAAGTGCAATGACCATTATGCACACTGAGGAAGTGTTGGAAAACCATGGATATGTTTACTGTGTCTGTTTTACTCGCATCTAAGACGTGCCGACTAGAGATGAGCGAACATACTCGTCCGAGCTTGATGCTCGTTCGAGCATTAGCGTACTCCAAACTGCTCGTTGCTTGGACGAATACTTCGCCTCCTCGAGAAAATGGCATCTCCCGCCGTTGTGATTTTTGGCGGCCAGAAACAGAGCCAATCACAAGCCAGGAGACTCTGCACTCCACCCAGCATGACGTGGTACCCTTACACGTCGATAGCAGTGTTTGGGTGGCCAGATCAGGTGACACTGGAATAGACTAGCCCCTGCCCGCGCTGCTCGCATCATTCTCTGTCTGGATGCCGCTAGGGAGAGAGCTGCTGCTTGTCAGGGAAAGCGTTAGGGTGTTCTATTAGAATAGTGTTAGGCTAGAGTGATTCTACAAGAACCCAACAGCCCTTCTTAGGGCTACAATAACGTTTTATTTTACTTTTTTTTGGTTTGCCTGTGGCTGGGCTTGCTGGCATTAGTAGTGCAGCTAGTACCATATTGTGAGGAATTTGCAGGGAGACTTGCGACCGTTGTGTTTAGCTCTTAGTGACACATATATCCACCTCAAACCCCGAAGTGGGACAATTTATTAGGGGATTGATTTGAATTAGGCACAGTCTTCTGATTTTTTTTTTATGTTTATTTCTTTTTATAACTCAAAGTAATCTGGCAAAGCAATGTGCTTTCAGTGTAGTTTAGAAAATAGCCATAGGAGAACCCCAACGGCTTACTTAGGCCTACAATAGCGTTATATTTTACTTTTTTTTGTTTGCTTGTGGCTGGGCTTACTGGCATTAGTAGTGCAGCTAGTACCATATTGTGAGGAATTTGCTGGGAGACTTGCGACCGTTGTGTTTAGCTCTTAGTGACACGCATATCCACCTCAAACACCGAAGTGGGACAATTTATTAGGGGTTTGATTTGAAATAGGCACAGTCTGCTGATTTATTTTTTTTTACGTTTATTTCTTTTTATAACTCAAAGTCATCAGGCACAGCACAAAATCCAGTTGTGTGCTGTCAGTGTAGGTTAGAAACTAGCCATAGCAATAGGATAGCATCGTTTTGTTTAAAAAAAAAAAAAAAAAAAAGAAACACAAAAAAAAAAAATTTAAAGTTTACAATTTAATTTGGAAAATGTTTAACCCGAGGGCTAGGGGTAGAAGACGAGGGTGTGGACGTGGGCGTCCAACTACTGCAGGGGTCAGAGGCCGTGGTCCTGGGAACGCCGCAGAGCTACACTCCCTAGGTTCATGTCTTAAGTTACTGGGACTCGCGGTAGAGCACTGTTGAGGCCAGAACAGTGCGAAGAGGTGATGTCGTGGATTGCGGACAATGCTTCTAGCCATTTGTCCGCCAGTCAGTCTTCCACGCAGTCCACCCATGTCCTCCACCTCAGCCTCCTTCCCCCCAGTCTGCCCCCTCCCAGCAAAATTTGGCATTTGAACCGGCATACTCTGAGGAACTGTTTTCTGGACCCTTCCCACAGTCACAAACCAATTGTCCGGTTGCTGCTGAGCTATTTTTCGATGCCCAGGTTTTCCACCGGTCGCAGTCTGTGGGTGATGATGACATTATTGACGTAGTGGAAGAAGTGTGTAAAGAGGTGTCAGACTATGAGGAGACACGGTTGTCAGATAGTGGGGAAGTTGTTGTCAGGGCAGGAAGTCCGAGGGGGGAGCAGACTGAGGGATCGGAGGATGATGAGGTGACAGACCCAAGCTGGGTTTATAGGCCAGGTGAACACAGTGCTTCTGAGACGGAGGCGAGTCCTATAGCAGAACAGTTTGGAAGAGGCAGTGGTGGGGCAAGACGGAGAGGCAGGGCCAGAGCTGGTGCATCAGCGCCAAATGTTTCCTGTAGTGAAGCTCCCGTGGCGAGGGCTAGATTTTCAGAAGTCTGGAGGTTCTTTAAAGAAACACCGGATGACCGACGGACTGTGGTGTGCAACCTGTGCCAAACAAGGATCAGCAGGGGTTCCACAATTACTAGCTTAACTACCACCAGTATGTGCAGGCATATGAATGCTAAACACCCCACTCAATGGCACCAAGCCCGTTCACCTCCAGCCGCGCACACCACTGCTCCTTCCCCTGTGTCATCTGCTAGTCAGCCCCCTGCCCAGGACCCCGGCCAAACACCTCACGTGCGAAAACCCCATCTTCGCCTCCATGATCCTCCACAGCATCCACCAGCGTTCAGCTCTCCATACCCCAGACGCTGAAGCGCAAAATGAAGTATAGCGCAACCCACCCACACGCCCAAGCCCTCAACGTCCACATCTCCAAGTTGCTTAGCCTGGAGATGCTGCCCTATAGGCTGGTAGAGACCGAGGCCTTTCGAAACCTCATGGCAGCGGCCGCCCCTCGGTATTCGGTCCGCAACTGCCACTACTTTTCCCGATGTGCCGTCCCAGCCCTGCACAAGCACATGTCAGAGAACATCATCCGTGCCCTGACCAACGCCGTTTCTGACAAGGTCCACCTGACCACGGACACATGGACGAGTGCTGCCGGGCAGGGCCACTATATATCGCTGACGGCACATTGGGTTAACTTGGTGGAGGCTGGGACCGAGTCTGACCCTGGGGCTGGTCATATACTGCCGACGCCGAGGATTGCAGGGCCTACCTCGGTCCAGGTCTCATGCCTCCTCCTTCTCCCACCCCTCCTCCATCTCCTCCTCCGAATTACCATCCGTGGGCATGGCGCCATCAGTCGGTAGCTCTAGGCACAGCAGCAGTGCCGTCGCTAAGCAACAGCAGGCGGTGCTCAAACTGCTGAGCCCAGGCGATAAAAGGCACACCGCCCAAGAGCTATTACAGTGCATCACGGCGCAGACTGATCTGTGGCTGGCACTGCTGAACCTGAAGCCAGGCATGGTTGTGTGTGACAACGGCCGTAACCTGGTGGCTGCTTTGCAACTCGGCATGCCTTGCCCATGTGTTAAATCTCATAGTTCAGCGGTTCCTCAAGACATACCCCAATCTGTCTGATTTGCTCACGAAGGTACGCCGCATCTGTGTGCATTTGAGGAAGTCCAGCACAGATGCTGCCACTCTCAGGACAGCGCAGCGCCGCCTCCAACTGCCCGCTCACCAACTGTTGTGCCACGTGCCCACGAGGTGGAATTCAACTTTAACCATGTTATCCAGAGTTTACCAGCAGCACAGAGCGATTGTAGACTGCCAGATGTCAACTTCCACCAGAACTGGTAGTCAGGTCAGTCAGCTTCCTCAAGTCTACAATGAGGAGTGGACGTGGATGTCTGATATCTGTCAGGTGCTGAGTGACTTTGAGGAGTCAACACAGATGGTCAGTGGCGATGCCGCCATCATCAGCCTCACCATCCCGCTGCTTGGCCTGTTGAAAAACTCTCTGGTCAGCATGAAGTCGGAAGCTTTGCGCTCGTCACAAGAGACGGGGGAAGAAGAATCCCATGTTGATAGCCAAAGCACCCTTAGGTCTGTTTCTCAGCGCATATCGGAGGAGGTGGAGAAGGATGAGGAGGAAGAGGAGGAGAATGTTGGCGAGACAGAAGAGGGGACCATTGTTCAGTCCTTCACTGTTCAGCGTGTATGGGCAGAAGAAGAGGAGTTGGAGGAGTTGGAGGAGGAGGAAATGTGCAGTCAGGCCAGTGAGGGGAGTGAATTCTTGCGCGTTGGGATACTGGCGCATATGGCAGATTTCATGCTAGGCTGCCTATCCTGTGACCCTCGCGTTCAAAGAATTTATTCCAGCACCGATTACTGGGTATTCACTCTCCTGGACCCACGGTACAAGCAAAATCTTTCCACTCTCATCCCTGGAGAGGAATGGAGTGTGAGAATGCATGAATACCAGCAGGCCCTGGTGCACAAGCTGAAACAGTATTTCCCTTCTGACAGCGCTAGCGGCAGAGGGCGTACTTCTGCGGGACAAGTAGCGAGGGAGAGTAGGCGAGCAGGCAGCTTGTCCAGCACTGGCAAGGGTACGCTTTACAAGGCCTTTGCCAGTTTTATGTCACCCCAGCAAGACACTGTCACCTGTCCCCAGTCTCGGCAGAGTAGGGCTGATCTTTACAGAAAGATGGTGAGGGAGTACGTAGCTGACCATACCATCGTCCTAAATGATCACACAGCTCCCTACAACTACTGGGTTTCAAAGCTGGACATGTGGCACGAACTGGCGCTGTATGCCTTGGAGGTTCTTGCCTGCCCTGCCGCTAGCGTGTTGTCCGAGCGGGTTTTCAGTGCAGCTGGAGGCATCATCACCGATAAGCGTACACGCCTGTTGACTGACAGCGCTGACAGGCTGATGCTTATCAAGATGAATAAAGCCTGGATTTCTCTGGATTTTCATTCTCCACCAGGTGAAAGAAGCTCAACCTGAATAATGTATGCACTCCTCCTCCTCATTGTCCTCCTTCTCCTCCTCTTTATACACTAAAGCAGAGGAAACTGGCTATTTTTGCCAGGGCCAACTGGCTCTAGCTATAGTACTCTATAAATTTAATTTTTATGGAGGGCCACCGACCCGGTCCTCTATTTTAAACAATTTTTGGGAGTGCCACATACAGGCACTCAATCTATTCAATTTTTCTGGAGGGCCACCTACCTGCTCCTCTGGTTTGAAAACTTTTTTGGACTGCCACATACAGGCACTCAATCTATTCCATTTTTATGGAGGGCCACCTACCTGCTCCTTGCGCATCTGTTTACATTCCCCTCACCCGCCATATCCTAAACTTATAAGAACGCTACTACACTTGATCTTATACAAAAGGTTCTTAGAAGTGCTGTTTGGGGAGTAGCCTAGAGACAGGGGCTTGGATTGGCGAAAGCTCGTCTGGCAGCGGAGCGCCAGCTCCATGCCAAGAACCAACTAACATAGTTTTAACTGCAGCACCTTTAATCTACTACTAGTTCACTGCCTCCATACATGGCCGCCTTATCAAACGTGCTGTGTCAGGCAGAATTTTGGGTTGTTTTCATGGCTTCCACATCAAACTTGTTAACTTTGTCGTCACCCTGCTGTGTAATCCACAAAATATACTGGCAAACTTTTATCATTTACCGATATTATTTCAGCGCTTCTTGCGCATCTGTTTACATTCCCCTCACCCGCCATAACCCAAACTTATAAGAACGCTACTACACTTGATCTTATACAAAAGGTTCTTAGAAGTGCTGTTTGGGGAGTAGCCTAGAGATAGGGGCTTGGATTGGCGAAAGCTCGCCTGGCAGCGGAGCACCAGCTCCATCTCAAGATCCAACTAACATAGTTTTAACTGCAGCACCTTTAATCTACTACTAGTTCACTGCCTCCATACATCGTCCCCTTATCAAACGAGCTGTGTCAGGCAGAATTTTCAGGTGTTTCACCAGATACATAGTGGAACTCGGCCCATCTGTCGCCACCATGCTGGAGACCTGAAGTTGCAATCATAGCAGCACAATATGAATGCCCCATACTGTCGCTCTTAATCATGGAAGTCGTCTCCATGGCTGCCTCCACATGTCGTCCCCTTATCAAAAGAGCTGTGTCAGGCTCATTTTTTGGGTGTTTCACCAGATACGTTATGGAACTTGGTCACTATGTCGCCACCATGCTGTGTTATCGACTAAATATACCGTCAACCTTTTGTTCAAATAGGAAATCATTTCAGCGCTTCTTGCTCACCTCCTTTGGTGAAGCCTGAGTCCATTTAGGGTATGTCGCCATGACACTCTCTAGCCTGCCGCTGGCTCTGCATGCCGTCCCCAGGGTCAGGGTCAATTATTGCATGTTTTAGATGCTATCTAGCCTCATTCGGTCACTCTGTCATGGCCATGCTGTTGCCCATAATTTTGGCATAATGGTGCGATTAAGCAGCCTCAGAGGCATCCATGCATGCTGCCCCTGCTGTTTCCTGTCCATTTCCGTGGTGTTTCCAGCCTTTTCTGAGGTTCCCAGGTGTTTGGCCAAGCTTCCCTGTGCAGAGCCTTGGTCCCCTTGAAAAATGCTCGAGTCTCCCATTGACTTCAATGGGGCTCGTTATTCGAGACGAGCACTCGAGCATCGGGAAAAGTTTGTCTCGAATAACGAGTACCCGACCATTTTAGTTCTCGCTCATCTCTAGATAAGACCACTCAAAATAGCATTTTTGAATAAAAAATTCTCCATCAAATGAAAAATAATTGTTTTTTAAAAGGAACTGCACGGCTAGAACAATGAACTCTTTAGTTTCATTAGAGTAAGTACTGTATCTACTCAGGAAAAGGGACAAACTACGTAAGGCAATGTCATGATTGAGTGAGGGGTATAAAGCGATCACATTGCATGTTAACCAGAAACAATCTGGTGCCCACGCATAGCGATCCAATAGGCCTACTAAATGCTTGGTGTCCCTAATGTACCTGGGATACACCCACTCTCCCAATTTTTTCGCCTAAAGAGCCAATACCGGCAACTATGGGCTTAAGAGGTGGGGGAAACAATAAACTGTTATATAGTAAAACTGACTGTTGTTAACCCTTAAAAATTAAAATTTTTATGAGAATAAATACAACCACTAAAAAGTCTATAACATTTCTATTACTAATATCACCAAATACATACAATTTTACAGCGTTATTGTGAGAGAACAGAATCCATTTTGTTATGTGTTCTCCATCTTCTCTTTTACTATGCCTATATTGTCAGAAAACTGCATCTCTGCAGAGATGTCTTAAAGATCACCTTACACGTACACATCCTGTTCAAGGGGAAGGAATGTGACGCATGCCCAGTAAAGTTTCTTTGTTTCCAAAAACCTATAAGAACTCTCTGCTATCTAAATAAAGTGGGAATTGTCTTAAAGCTACATGAGTGTGTGTGACTGATTCACACAGCCCATACTATACAACCGTACAGTACCCACATCACATCAGAGATAGAGATATTTCTCTCACAACATGGTGCTGAAACCCAGATATGTCTAATAGTACTCAGGTGGTTGGTAGGGTGACATGTCATAGGATATAGACCAATAATATGTAGAGACTCTGCCCTTTAAGCCCTTAACGCTCTGCGCCGTAGCTCTACGGCGCAGAGGTGTAGGGAATGTATGAAGTGGGCTCACGGCTAAGTCCTCTTCATACAAAATGGGGGTTTTTGCATATTGCAGAAAACCCCCACCGCTAATAACCGCGGTCAGTGCTTGCACCGATCGCGGCTATTAACCTCTCCGTTGCCGCCGGCAAAGTCGCCGCTGGCATTTAAAAGACGGCGGCGTGCCCCCGAACATCATCGGGGGGGCAGCTATCAGTTGCCATGGTAGCCTCGGGTCTTCATTTGACCCGAGGCTTAATGGCTTCTGCAGATTCGTTACAATGAGCCAGTGGCTCATTGTAATGAATGAGCTGCAAAAATGCCATCTATTTAAATACAGAAGTATTGCAGTATATGGTAGGAGCGATCTGACCATCTAGGGTTAATGTACCCTAGATGGTCTAAGAAATAGTGGGAAAAAAAAGAAAAAAAAAAGTTTAAAAAATAAAAAAAATTAATAAAATATTAAAAATTCAAATCACCCCCCTTTCCCTAGAACTGATATAAAACATAATAAACAGTAAAAATCACAGGCACATTAGGTATCGCCGCGTCCCAAAATGCCTGATCTATCAAAATATAAAAAACGGTTACAGCTGGTGGGGACCTCCGAGGCGGGAAATGGCGCCCAAATGTCCGAAATGCGACTTTTACACCTTTTTACATCACATAAAAAATAAAATAAAAAATGATCAAAATGTCACACAGACCTCAAAATGGTAGCAATGCAAACGTCGGCTCATTTCGCAAAAAATGACACCTCACACATCTCCGTGCACCAAAGTATGAAAAAGTTATTAGCGTCAGAAGATGGCAAAATGTTTTTTTTCTTTTTTGTACACATTTGTTTAATTTTTGAAAATGTATTAAAACACAATAAAACCTATATAAATTTGGTATCACCGCGATCGCATCAAACCAAAGAATAAAGCTGAGGTGTTATTTTGAGTGCACAGTCAAAGTCGAAAAAACTGAGCCCACAAGAACAATTTTTCCACATTTGGAATTTTTTTTCAGCTTTGCAGTACACTGCATGTTAAAATAAATAACAATACAGGAAAGTAAAATTTGTTACGCACAAAATAAGCCCTCACACAGGTCTGTACACATAAAAAATGAAAAAGTTATAGATTTTTGAAGGTGGAGAGCGAGAAATGAGCGGAAAAACCCTGCGTCCTTAAGGGGTTAATGTGGATTTACATGGGTTGTGTTGTGATGTAATTTGCAGGATGCTCAGGAGGTAATAAGGTGAAGTGGTTAAATGGTTAAAAAGGCCTGGATGTTTGATTAGTACATGTCAATGTACCACCTGAGCAGTATCTGAAATTACTCACAAAAGGGGGGATTGTGAGAGAACTGAATACATTTTGTTATGTGTTCTTCTTCTTCTTTTTTACTATGCTTGTATAGCAGCTCGTACCATACAACAATTTGGACCCAAATCACATAAGAGATAGAGATATTTCTCTCACATTATGTAAATAAAAATCATAAGCTAATGTCACAGTGTATCTAGCTTAATTTGTGTCACTTGTCCCATAGTATTGACGGCTGGAGAGAGCTTTCTCCTAACCACCCTAAATTATTTACACTTTCAAGACACTTTTAAGGTAAGATCAGCTAAGCTCTCAGCCCCCACCTTTATCCTCTTGTACAGCTCCTCCCTCCTGCTTACTCAGAGCTCACAGCTTGAGGAGCTGACATTTGTGGTGAAGGGAGGAGCTCTACAGGAGCACTAATGTGAGGGCCAAGAGCTTAGCAGTCTGCAGCAAAAGTCATGTGTCAAGTCATGTGTGTTTATTTTAAATGCATCAAAACCGAAGCCCAACCCCCCTGACTTAAAAGAGAATTCTGTCTGGGTGCAAGGTAAGTTATAACACACAGTTATATTGTAATACAAATGCAAGGAAAAGGCATATTTGCACTGCAGGTATGATTGGCTTCTGCAACAAATGACGTCCCTGGTGACAGGTTCCCTTAAAAACTGAACAATACTCTCTGTGGGGACTTGTCCATGCAGAAAAGTGTCTGTATTTAAAAGTGTGTGCTTATTTAGATTTTTTTTTAATAATAAGACACTTTCTTAATTACAGTTACATAATACACAAAATGTAGATAGCAGCCTGATGTTTCCACAATCATGCAAAGGTGAGCGCTCAAGGATCTTCTGGACACCCGATATTTCAATATCAGTGAATATTTATTGTAATAAAATAATAAAATGCACTGTTGCGACGCGTTTCGGTCCGGTACCCGGACCTTCTTCAGGCAATATATAAAAAGTTACATAGTCTGCTCTTATTTATATAGCAAAATACCGGATATGTGAGTTCCCGGTGGCCACATTAGCTTCCGGTTCAAAGTTTAACCGGGGCCGGTGAAAAAAGGAAACACATCCATTTTACCATAACAAGTCATACTACATATTACACAATACAACATAAAACCATTATATCTCTATATATTAAAAATAAATGAATTGGTTCCATTAACCCCTTCCCGACATTTGACGTAATAGTACTGCATGGCGGGAGGTGCGTTCCCGCAAAATGCAGTATTATTACGTCAAGCTTCTGGCACCGGCTCCTGAACGGAGCCGGCGCCAGAAGCTGCGGGTGTCGGCTATATATTATAGCCGACACCTGCCTCTAACACCCGCGATCGGAGATTTCTCCGATCGCGGGTGTTAACCCCTAACACGCCGCGGTCGCGCTGACCGCGGCGTGTCAGAGGCATTTAAATTTAATAGAAGTTGAATCGGACCCCCCCGCGGCGCTTACCGGGGGGGTCCGCTGCTCCGATCGCAGCCCCGGGACTGCCGGTGCCCGGGGCTGCGAGATCTTCCTCCGGAAGCCGGGTCCCTGCCTCCTGGCAGGACCCGGCTGTAAGACACTGGGCATGCGCAGCATGCTCAGTGTCTTACATTACACAGTGCAATACATCTGTATTGCACTGTGTAACCTGTAAAAAAGCTTGAACAAGTGATCAGAAGATCACTTGTTCAAGCTTAGATGTCATTACCTGTAAAAAAAGTAAAAATAAATAAACGTTTTTTACAATAAAAATAAATAATAAAAGAAAGTGAAAGTCCCCCCCAAACACCACATTTCCCTTTACACAAGTAATAAAGTATAAAAAACACTAAATCACGAAAAAACCCCACTTATTTGGTATCGCTGCGTCCGTAACAATCTGTACAATAAATCCTAATCATAATTGGACCCGCTCGGTGAACGTGGTAAAAAAAAAACCCCAAAAACTTGCCAAAAATTAAAACTTTTTATCAAATTGCTTTACAAAAAATGTTCTAAAAAGTGATCCGAAAAAGTTACAAGCACCAAAATGATACCAATAAAAAGAGCAACTTGTCACGCAAAAAATAAGCTTACAACCAGCTCCGTCAACTAAAAAATACTATAATTATGCCGCTATAAAAATGGCAATACTAAAACAAATGCAATTTTTTCTATTCTAGTTTTCCTTCAATAAAATTGGACAAATAAAAATAAAACTATATAAATGAGGTATCACCGTAATCGTAGTGATCCGTAGAATAAAGATAATATATTATTGTTATGCTACAGTGAACACGCCCCCAAAAAATGCTAAAAATCCAAAACAAGAATTGATGATTTTATTTTCCTCCACACGTAAAAAGTTAATAAAATTGCTTCAATAAGCTAAAAACCCACTAAAATTAAGTTTTTTTACAGTGCATCTCGTCTCGCAAAAAATAAGCCCTTATTTGTCTAAATTGCTTAAAAAATAAATAAAGATTGTATAGCCTATTCCCAACGAGCGTTGTTATAGAACGGTGCGGCGGGTAGTGACTTTCCAACACCGGTCAGGGTAAGACGGCGGCTGTTCACTGATCGGGGTAAGACAGCGGCTGTTCCTGACAGCCATCCATCCTGCCCCATGGACCAGAAGGGTTACGTCCCCCCCACACACCCCCAGTTTATTATCGCTGCTATTGGCTCATCAATTCAGACAAGCCAATAGCAGCGAATTTACTTATGACGTCTATAATACCGGTCACCATGTCTGTAGACACGGTGATCGGGGCAGGGAGGCGGCTGTTCCTGACAGCCACCAATTTTGCCTTGCGGTCCAGAGGGGTTTTGTTGCCCCCCTCTGTCCATGTTTGTAGCTATTGGCTGGTCGATTTGTTCCAGCCAAAAGCAGCAATATTCGTCACAATGGGCATCGCTAGGGTGAATAAGAGCAACACTTGGCTATAATTTCCCTACTAAAACGAAGATATGGTACAAAAGCGCTGGCCGTGCACATTGTACAGATTATGCTGTACAACTCTTACGAGCTGTTCCAATGTGCATGTCCTGCCGTATCATTTCTCCGTTTTCAAGAGGAAGATATTAGGAAACTAATATTGGGACAAGAAGGACGGGGCCCCAGTACCTCTGGTTTAGATGTTCCTGTGTTTTGCTAGGACAGCATTTTCCCGGTGAATTCTGCTGCTTCTAATGGTAGGACTCAATAAAGAGTCTGTTCCAAAAGAGGAGTTGGGATGGACACTACATACTACTAAGAGACCTGCGACAACTCCAGAGTGACAAAAGTTTAGTTGGTCCCTTGGTATATTCTACCTCCTTATACGCAACACATTCACAATTCACGCCCAAGCTGTTGTGAATTAATTTCGGTAAAATGAATAATTGTAACAACTGTTAGGTCCCTTTGCTCCCTATACCCCTCCATTATTTCATAAGGGGCACCACATAACGGGCACTGAACTTTCCAGAAATAATTGCAATTTCCATCTTGGACTCCATTGCACATCGTATTTGGAAACCACCTATATGTTCAAAATGCTCATTTCACCACGTGTATTACACTACACCACATATTACACCTTGCTAAATTCCCCAAGGGGTGTACATTCAACAATTAGGGTCACTTTTCGGGTTTTCCTCTGTTTTGGTACCACTAGGGCTCTCCAAATGTATCCTGACACATGTGAAGGATTTCTTGCAAATTTGGCCTCTAAAAGACAAACATCCCTCTTTTACTCTACTGTGCGCCCATAAAGCATTTTATATGCACATGTGGGGTACTTCTACACTCGGGAGAAATAGTTTTACACCTTTTTTGGGGTTATTTAATATATTATCCCTTGTGGCTTACAAAAATTAGCGGTAAAGTGACATTTATAGGAAAATTTTCACCTTTTTAATGTTTAGGGCCTAATTGGATCATTCACCTGTAGGGGCAAATACATATATTACACATTGCAAAATTCTCTAAGGGGTGTGCGTTCAAAAATTAGGGACACTTTTCGGATTCTTCTCTGTTTTATACCACTAGGGTTCTCCAAATGCATGTCAAACATTTCTGTCAAATTTGGCTTCTAAAAGGCAAACATTCCCCTTTCCTTTTACTGTGCGCCCATACAACATTTTATATACACGTGTGGGGTACTTCTACACTTGAGAGAAATAGGTTTACACATTTTGGGGGGTTATTACATTTTTTTATCCCTTGTGGCTATAAAAAAGTAGGGGTACAATGACCTTTATAAGAAAATGTTCACCTTTTATCTATTTAAGTCCTAATTAAATCAAACACCTTTATGGACAAATACACCTTGCTAAATTCTCTAAGGGGTGTGCTTTCCAAAATGGTGATACTTGTTGGGGTTCCGCTCTGTTTTTGTATTACCACGGCTCTCTAAATGCATCCTGACATATGTAAAGGATGTCTGTCAAATTTGGCTTCTAAAAGGCCAACGCCCCTCTTTCCCTTCTGAGCTTCACTGCGTACCCATACAACATTTTATTTGCATGTGTGGGGCAATTTTATACTTGGGAGAAATGCTAGTACACATTTTTTGGGGTTGTTTCATCTTTAATGCCTTATGGGATACAAAAATTAGCCGTAAAAGTGACTTTTTTGGGAAAATGTTCACCTTTTTCCTTTTAGGGACCTAATTGAAGCAAACACCTGTGGGGGGAAATACACATATTACACCTTGCTAAATTCTCCAAAGGGTGCACTTTCCAAAATGGTGACACTTGTTGGGGTTCCCCTCTGTTTTGGTACCACTAGGGCTCTCCAAATGCATCCTGACACATGTAAAGGATGATTGTCAAATCTGGCTTCTAAAAAGCCAAAGCCCCTCATTCCCTTCTGAGCCCTACTGTGTACCCATACAACACTTTATATGCAAAAGTGGTGCAGTTCTGTGCTTAGGAGAAATAGTTTTACACATTTATGGGGTTGTTTCATCTTTTATCCCTTGTGTCTTACAAAAATTTGGGGTAAAAGTGACTTTTTTGAGAAAATTTTCACCTTTTTTCCCTTTTGGGGCCTAATTGAATCAAACACCTGTTGGGGAAAATACACAAATTACACGTTGCTAAACTCTCCAAGGGGTGTACTTTCCAAAATGGTGTCTCATGTTGGGGCTTTCCTCTGTTTTGGTACCATTATGGCTTTCCAAATGCATCCTGACACATGAAAACTTTTTCAGCCATATTTGCCCTGCAAAAACGAAACAACGCTCTTTCCATTCCAAGTGCCCCCCTGTGCCCGTACAGCAGGGTACAGTGACAAAATGGGTATTGGCATGCTCAGGAGGAATTGCCCTAAACATTGCAAAATGCATTTTCATTTTTAACCCATTGTGAAGGTGCAAATTTTAGTGTTCAATGAATTTATGGTAAGATAAAATTACATTTCTCTAATTTCACTTTCATTTATCTTTCACCCTCATGAAACACTAATAGGGTTAACAAAATTCCCAAAGGTTGTTTTGAATATTTTGAGGGGTGTAGTTTCTAAAATGGTGTCATTTGTGGGGGGTTTCTGTCATGTAGGCCTTATAAAATCACTTCTAACTAAATTGACCCTCCAAAAGTAGGTTTTGATGATTTTCGTGAAAATCTGAAAAATTGCACCTAAAGTTATAAGCCTCCTAACATCCTAAATAAAGGAAAAGATGTTTGAAAAATGATGCCAAGTTAAAGCAGACATATGGAAAATGTTAGTTATCAAGTTATTTTAGTGATATGACCAACTTTCCAAAAAGTAGAAAATTTTGAATTTGGAAAACATTGTTTTTTTCAAAATTTTTGCCAAATTTCCATTTATTTCATAAATAAATACTAAATATATTGATTAAATTTCTCAACCAGCATGAAGTACAATGTGTCACGAAAAAATAATCTCAAAATCAACTGGATATGTTAAAGCGTTCCAAAGTTATAACCACTTAAATAGACACATGTCAGATTTTAAAAAATGGGCCGTGTCAGGAAGGTGAAAAGTGGCTTCAGCGTTAAGGGGTTAAAAAGAATTTTCTTTATGTGTGTATATTGTATCGGGTGATGAGCTAGATTGTTTGGAAATAAATATTAAAAATGGTAGATTATTACCTTGAAAAGCCCCGTGTTGGAGAAGAAATAGCCCCAAATGGGGGTATTAATCAAATGGAGACTGACTCCGGGGGTCCGGGCTGCATTTGAATCTGTAGTCATGGTGATATATAACGCCATTCATGCGTATGCATTGGCTACGGAAGCCGGAGAGGGCCAAAAAGCCAGTTACGGCATACATATTGAAACTAGATTAGTATAACAGAGAAGGAAGGCATACATACTGAAGCTAGATTAGTATAACAGAGAACGAAGGTCCCTCTCGAGTGGACGAGCATTACCGCTATAAGGTAGATGTATTTTCCTTATATTAGTAGAGTGATTTGTTAGTTTATTAGATCGATTCAATCACCTCGTTTAAACCTAAAGGATGAAGGGTGCTAAGCTTGAATATCCAGTAAGACTCTCTCCTGTTTAGAGTTTTTACTCTATTTTTCACATCAATCGAGATTTGTTCAATCGGGGTTACTGTGATGGTCCCGAAATTTTTCTCATGTTCTAGGAGTAGATGTTTCGATAAGCTGTGTTTTAAATACCCTACTTTCGTTTTGTGTCGATGGCCGTTCATCCGGACCCTCAGTGTCTGAACAGTACGTCCTACATATTGTAGACCACAGCTACAATTTATGAGATATATAACGAAATCGGAAGCACATGATAGATTTTGCTTAATATTAAAAACTTCTCCTGTGGTGTTTGATGAGAAAGTGGTTGTTCCATCTTGAATTATGTCACAGCACATACATTTTTTATGTTTACATTTTTTAATGCCCGATGTTAAATGTTTTTTAGTGTTTCCCATTTTGATTTTCCGTAATTTACTGGGGGCGATTATATTTTTTACAGTTGTTGCTTTTCTAAATGTTATTTTGGCGTATTGAGGTATTAGATCTTTTAAATAGGGGTCTTTTAAAAGTATCCCCCAGTGTCTATTCAAAACCTTCCTTATTTGGTTGCTCCCCTTATCAAAGGTGGTAAGGAAATTTCCTGAAAAAAATTGTGGTGTTTCTCTGTTCTTTAGTTTTGGTATCAAACAATCCTTTTGTGTACGATTCAGATTCCTAGTATATGCTTCATTTATTATGGGTGTCGGGTAGTTCTTTTCCTTGAATTTCTCCTTTAATTTTTCTGATTGTTTTGTGTAATCTGTGGTATGGGTGCAATTTTTTCTTATACGGTGAAACTGACTAAATGGAATATTTTTTAACCATTTTTTGTAGTGGCTGCTTTTATAATCCAAAAATCCGTTACTATCAACTTTTTTGAAATGAGTTCTGGTTATGATTTTTTCTTTATTGTGAGTAATTTCTAAATCCAAAAAAATTATGGTATTTTTATTAAAATTTTCTGTGAATGTGATGCCCCATGGATTAGCATTTAGCTGATTTATGAATATTCCAACCTCTTCTTGTGTTCCATTCCATACAAGGAACAGGTCGTCTATATATCTTTTGTAGTAGGCAACGTTCTTTGTCCATTGGGTCGTACTATAGATATATTGGTCCTCGAGCCGCCCCATAAAAAGATTTGCATAACTTGGGGCGGCTCGAGTTCCCATAGCCGTTCCACATTTTTGTAAATACAGTTGATCTTCAAATTGAAAATAATTGTGTTCAAGTATAAATTGTAAACCTTCTATCAGAAAGTCGACTTGCGCTGGTGGTATATCTTTGTTTTCTCCCAAGTACCAGCGGGATGCTTCAAGTCCCAGATCATGTCTAATATTAGAATACAGTGATGTGATATCAAGAGTAAGAAAACCATAGTCCTCTTTCCATTCGAAGTCTTCTAGATCCACTATAAGGCTAGTAGAATCCCGTAAATAGGATGGGAGCTCTTTTACTAGCGGCTGCAGGAACAGATCAATGTAGTGTGACAGATTACATGTCAACGAGTCTATCCCTGAGGTGATGGGGCGTCCTGGCGGGTTTGTTGTATCTTTGTGCACTTTTGGTAAGTGATAGAAGGTAGCTACAGCAGGGTGGCTAACCTTCAAAAATTGCTTTTCTTTAGTATTTAGGAGATTACTTTTATATGCTCTATCTATCAGATTGGAATAGTCCTCTATATAGTTTTTTGTGGGGTCTGTATATAATTGCACATAGTATAATGGGTCGTCTAGGATCCTTCGAGCTTCTGTGATGTATGTTTCTCGATCTTGTATCACTATCCCTCCGCCTTTGTCCGCTGATCTTATAACTATATTTGTGTTATGTTTCAGATTTCTTAGGGCTAGTTCTTCAGCTCTAGTTAGATTCTTTTCATCTCTTTTCTTCTGTAGACTTCGGATTTTTTTAAAATCTTCTGAAACCAGACTATAGAAGGTATCTATATAATGCCCTCGGTGCTGGATGGGATTAAAATTAGACTTTCCTTTTACGGTCTGATGTAGGAAAGGATCTATTTGTTGGACCGGTTCTGGTTCTCCAATATTCTTCTTCTCTTTAATTTTAAAATATATATTTTAAAATTTTCTGATAGAAGGTTTACAATTTATACTTGAACACAATTATTTTCAATTTGAAGATCAACTGTATTTACAAAAATGTGGAACGGCTATGGGAACTCGAGCCGCCCCAAGTTATGCAAATCTTTTTATGGGGCGGCTCGAGGACCAATATATCTATAGTACGACCCAATGGACAAAGAACGTTGCCTACTACAAAAGATATATAGACGACCTGTTCCTTGTATGGAATGGAACACAAGAAGAGGTTGGAATATTCATAAATCAGCTAAATGCTAATCCATGGGGCATCACATTCACAGAAAATTTTAATAAAAATACCATAATTTTTTTGGATTTAGAAATTACTCACAATAAAGAAAAAATCATAACCAGAACTCATTTCAAAAAAGTTGATAGTAACGGATTTTTGGATTATAAAAGCAGCCACTACAAAAAATGGTTAAAAAATATTCCATTTAGTTAGTTTCACCGTATAAGAAAAAATTGCACCCATACCACAGATTACACAAAACAATCAGAAAAATTAAAGGAGAAATTCAAGGAAAAGAACTACCCGACACCCATAATAAATGAAGCATATACTAGGAATCTGAATCGTACACAAAAGGATTGTTTGATACCAAAACTAAAGAACAGAGAAACACCACAATTTTTTTCAGGAAATTTCCTTACCACCTTTGATAAGGGGAGCAACCAAATAAGGAAGGTTTTGAATAGACACTGGGGGATACTTTTAAAAGACCCCTATTTAAAAGATCTAATACCTCAATACGCCAAAATAACATTTAGAAAAGCAACAACTGTAAAAAATATAATCGCCCCCAGTAAATTACGGAAAATCAAAATGGGAAACACTAAAAAACATTTAACATCGGGCATTAAAAAATGTAAACATAAAAAATGTATGTGCTGTGACATAATTCAAGATGGAACAACCACTTTCTCATCAAACACCACAGGAGAAGTTTTTAATATTAAGCAAAATCTATCATGTGCTTCCGATTTCGTTATATATCTCATAAATTGTAGCTGTGGTCTACAATATGTAGGACGTACTGTTCAGACACTGAGGGTCCGGATGAACGGCCATCGACACAAAACGAAAGTAGGGTATTTAAAACACAGCTTATCGAAACATCTACTCCTAGAACATGAGAAAAATTTCGGGACCATCACAGTAACCCCGATTGAACAAATCTCGATTGATGTGAAAAATAGAGTAAAAACTCTAAACAGGAGAGAGTCTTACTGGATATTCAAGCTTAGCACCCTTCATCCTTTAGGTTTAAACGAGGTGATTGAATCGATCTAATAAACTAACAAATCACTCTACTAATATAAGGAAAATACATCTACCTTATAGCGGTAATGCTCGTCCACTCGAGAGGGACCTTCGTTCTCTGTTATACTAATCTAGCTTCAGTATGTATGCCTTCGTTCTCTGTTATACTAATCTAGTTTCAATATGTATGCCGTAACTGGCTTTTTGGCCCTCTCCGGCTTCCGTAGCCAATGCATACGCATGAATGGCGTTATATATCACCATGACTACAGATTCAAATGCAGCCCGGACCCCCGGAGTCAGTCTCCATTTGATTAATACCCCCATTTGGGGCTATTTCTTCTCCAACACGGGGCTTTTCAAGGTAATAATCTACCATTTTTAATATTTATTTCCAAACAATCTAGCTCATCACCCGATACAATATACACACATAAAGAAAATTCTTTTTAATGGAACCAATTCATTTATTTTTAATATATAGAGATATAATGGTTTTATGTTGTATTGTGTAATATGTAGTATGACTTGTGTGAGACACTGAAGGGGTTAACTGTGGATGGGCGGTATGTTTCCCCTAGGTTTTGCTTCTATGCAAGGCCTTAGTGCTGAGGTGGGTTTGTCCAGCACCTTGGACACAGGTGATGGGAACAGCCTAATTAGCCTGGATAAAATGACTCAGCAGAGTTGAGTGGGTTGTCTCTCTGTGGAAGGAGGCTGAGAGGACACAGCTCTGACCTGTGTGTCTGGAGCAGCCACGTGATCTTTGTTTAGTGTGAGCTAGTGGACTATTTGTATAGTTAGCACCCTGACGGGTAGGTTTTCTTTTGTTTATTCAAATACCTGAATGTAAAGGCTAGTTTATTTTTGCTGCAATAAACGCAGGCGAGACCTGTTTGGACTGTACCCTGGTGTCACTGTCTTGAACTGCATCCCAGCACCCCGCTACCACGGTCTCTACTGGGCCAAATCCCCACATATGGTGCTTCGGATTGCGGGCAGTTCAAAAAGACACACACCTGAAAGGCTCGCTACATCCTGCAACATTGCATGGCCTGGGAGAAAGCAGCAGGCAAAGTGCAGGATAAAGCCAAGATGGAGGACTTTATTAAAGCCATGCTCCTGCAACAGGAGGAAAGAACCCGCCAGCAGCAAGAGGAGGCCAGAGCTAATCGGCAGCAGCAGCAGGAAGAGTCCCAGGCTAATCGACAGCTGCAGCAAGCCATGCTCCAGCAGCAGGAGGAGAGGTCCCGCCAGCAGCAAGCCATGTTTCAGCTGCAGGAGGAGAGGTCCCGCCAGCAGCAGGAAGAATCCCGAGCCATGTTCCAGCTGATGATGGAGAAGTTTTCTGGCATGATGGCAGCACCGCAAGCGACGACTACTGAGGGGTCCCATACTGGTCTGCAAGGGTACCCGGTTGTCCAGCATTCCGCACGGGCTGCAGTACAAAAGGCTTTACAAAAAATGGCGACAACCGACGACGTGGAGGCGTATCTCACTGTGTTCGAGCGAGTAGCTGAGCGAGAGGAGTTACCGGCTGAGCAGTGGGCAGATGTCCTGGCACCGTTCCTAACCGGCGAGTCGCAGAAGGCTTACTACGACCTGAGTGAAACGGAGGCCCGTAAGTACCCCCAGCTAAAGGCGGAGATTCTGGCTCGTCTTGGGGTCACCGTTCAAGTTCGCTCCAGCCGGGTCCACCAGTGGGCATACTCTGAAAAACTACCCCCGCGCTCCCAAATGCATGACCTGATCCATCTTGTCCGGAAGTGGCTACAACCAGAGGACTGCACCCCCGCACAGATGGTAGAGAGAGTGGTCCTCGACAAATTCACCCGTTCTCTGCCCTCTCGGCTCCAGCGGTGGGTTGGACAGGCCGGTCCCACAAAAGCTGAGGATCTTGTGTCCCTTGTAGAGAGGTATCGGGCTACGGAGGACCTTCTACTTACCTCTCCCACACGAAGCAGTGCCAGTGACAGGGTCACCAAACCAGCTGGTAAGACTGCTACTGCGGAAAAGGGGAGACATGTCAGGTTGGGAGGGGGTTCATTGGGGGGCGTGGATACCCAGAAACCCAGTGAGGCTCGTGACAGAGGTCATGGCCCTATCCAGTGCTGGCGGTGCCATGAAATGGGCCATATTGCTGCCAACTGTCCACTGTCAGTGGAGCCAATGGACTGCAACCAGACCCGGCGAGTGTCACTGTTTGCCCGGCCAGTTCTGGCGGCTGAGTCAGTTACGGATGCAGAACCCCAAGTATGCATGGTCACAATCGGTGGTCACACAGTGGAAGCCTTGCTAGACTCAGGGAGTCTGGTCACCCTGGTGCGGGGAACTTTGGTTGATCCTGGACTATACAGTGGGCGGAGAGTGGGAGTGTTGTGTATACATGGGGACACTCGCGAATATCCCACTGCTGTCATCAACCTACATACCCCTTGTGGTACTGTTACCCATGAAGTGGGGGTGGTGGGGACCCTGTTTCATGAGGCTATTATCGGCAGAGACTTACCGGTGTTTTGGGACCTCTGGAGACGAAGACCCACCTCAGGTGCTGTTGCAGATAATGGACATCAGGAATGTCCGGCCTTGGCCCCTGAACCCTTTGAGGCCGATGTACCCACACCAGCAGTAGGGGTGACCCCATGTGATGAATTCTCTCCCCTAGAGGTCCTAGCTGGTGAGGTCGAGGGCCACGAGGAGGTGGCCGACATGCTGGACCTTGAGATTTCCCGTGAAAATTTTGGGGCTGCACAGCTACAGGACCCTACCTTGGTTAAAGCACGGGAGAATGTCAAGGTGATAAATGGGGTACTCCAAATACCAGGGGCTGATAAAATATACCCCCGAATGGTGATTATTGGGGAACTGTTGTACAGGGTCGACCAGATACGGGGTGAGGAGGTTGAGCAACTTGTAGTACCCCAATCTCACCGTAGGCTGGTGCTAGAGTTGGCACACAAACATGTGCTGGGAGGGCACTTAGGTGCTGAGAAGACCCGAGAGAGGATCCTGCAGCGATTTTTCTGGCCTGGGGTGTGGGAGGAGGTAAACCGGTATTGTAGCTCCTGCCCTGAGTGTCAACTTACTGCCCCGGTCTCCCACTTCAGGAGTCCTTTGGTCCCGCTACCGATCATAGAAGTGCCCTTTGAACGGATTGCAATGGATCTGGTTGGCCCCATAGTCAAATCCTCAAGGGGGCACCAATACATCCTGGTTATCCTGGACTACGCTACGCGGTATCCCGAGGCGATTCCATTAAGGAACACCTCCTCCAAAAATATTGCTAGGGAGCTGTTCCAGGTGTTCTCACGCACAGGCCTCTCCAAGGAAATCTTGACTGACCAGGGTACCCCATTCATGTCTAGGGTAATGAAGGAGATGTGCAAGTTACTACAGGTAAAACAGCTCCGCACCTCTGTGTATCATCCTCAGACAGATGGCCTGGTCGAGAGGTTTAATAAGACCTTGAAGGGGATGCTTAAGAGGGTGGTCAGCAAAGATGGGAAGGACTGGGATTGTTTGTTGCCCTATTTGATGTTTGCCATACGTGAAGTTCCCCAGTCCTCCACGGGTTTCTCACCCTTTGAGCTGTTATATGGCCGTTCCCCACGTGGGCTTTTGGATGTAGCCAAGGAGACCTGGGAGCAGGAGAGGACCCCCCACCGTAGTGTGATAGAACACGTCTCTCTTATGCAGGACCGCATAGCGGCGGTAATGCCCCTTGTAAAGGAGCACATGACAAGGGCACAAGAGGCCCAGTCTAGGGTCTACAATAGATCAGCCAGACTCAGGACCTTTAACCCAGGCGACAGAGTGCTAGTTCTGGTGCCCACCGTGGAGAGCAAGTTCTTGGCCAAATGGCAAGGGCCATATGAGGTCATGGAGAGAGTGGGGAAGGTAACCTACAGGGTATCTCAGCCGGGGAGGAGGAAACCCGAACAGATATACCACGTGAACCTCCTAAAGCCATGGAGGGAAAGAGAGTCCCTGATGGCCATGGGAGTAGAGAAGGCGTCTGTCTCCAAGAAGGGGACACCGGAGGTAGGTGTACCCGATGCCAAGGTGCCTGAAGTACGGATCTCGGAGTCCCTCTCCAGGGCCCAGATTCAGGAAGCGAAGGAGTTTGTGCTCCGAAATGTGGATGTGTTCTCTAAGTTACCGGGACGTACTTCAGTCATCAAGCATGACATCATAACCGAACCCCACATCCGGGTACACCAAAAACCCTACCGGGTCCCTGAAGCGCGCCGGCTTGCCATATCCGAAGAAGTCAGGCAGATGTTAGACCTGGGGGTTATCGAGGAGTCTAAAAGTGACTGGTCGAGTCCTATTGTGTTGATTCCCAAACCTGATGGTTCCCTACGGTTCTGCAATGATTTTAGGAAGTTGAACGAGGTGTCCAAATTTGATTCTTATCCCATGCCCAGGGTTGACGAGTTGATAGAACGACTTGGACAGGCTAGGTTCTTCTCCACCCTTGACCTGACGAAAGGGTATTGGCAGGTACCCCTGACTGACAGGGCTAAAGAGAAGACCGCTTTTGTTACCCCTGATGGGCTTTTTCAGTACGTGGTACTCCCCTTTGGGCTACATGGGGCTCCCGCCACATTCCAGAGGTTAATGGATCTCGTGCTAAAACCTCACCGGAGTTATGCCTCGGCCTACTTAGATGACATCATAGTCTATAGTAACGACTGGGAGAGTCATCTAGCCAAAGTACAAGCAGTGGTAGACTCCCTGAGGGCAGCAGGGCTGACAGCGAACCCCCAAAAGTGTGCACTGGGTCTGGAAGAGGCCCGTTACCTGGGGTACCGTATTGGGCGAGGGGTCATCAAACCCCAAGTAAATAAAGTAGAGGCGATCCAGCAGTGGCCACGACCTATGAGCAAGAAGCAAGTGAGGGCTTTTCTGGGCATAGTGGGCTATTATCGCCGATTTATCCCCGATTTTGCGACAATAGCGGCACCCCTGACTGACCTGACTAAGGGTAGCAGGGCGGTGATGGTAAAGTGGAGTGAAGAGGCTGAGGGGGCGTTTCAGCGACTTAAGACGGTTTTGTGTGAGGGACCGATACTGATCACCCCTAACTTCACCAAGACCTTTATTGTGCAGACTGACGCTTCTGACGTGGGCTTAGGGGCTGTCCTGTCCCAAGTAGTGGAGGGTGAGGAACATCCCGTGACATTCCTGAGCCGCAAGCTCACACCTCCTGAAAAGAACTATAGTATAGTTGAGAGGGAGTGCTTAGCGATAAAGTGGGCTCTGGAATCCCTGAGGTATTATTTGGTAGGGCGGCAGTTTACACTGGTGACTGACCACTCTCCCCTAACCTGGATGAGTCAGGCCAAGGAGAGGAACGCCAGGGTCACAAGGTGGTTCCTAATGCTCCAGAATTTTAAATTCACGGTGGAACATCGAGCAGGAAAGCTGCATGGGAATGCCGATGCCCTATCCCGTACCCACTGTCTGATGGCCAAAAGTGTTCGCCCCCACAGGGTCAAACAGAGGGGGAGGGTATGTGAGACACTGAAGGGGTTAACTGTGGATGGGCGGTATGTTTCCCCTAGGTTTTGCTTCTATGCAAGGCCTTAGTGCTGAGGTGGGTTTGTCCAGCACCTTGGACACAGGTGATGGGAACAGCCTAATTAGCCTGGATAAAATGACTCAGCAGAGTTGAGTGGGTTGTCTCTCTGTGGAAGGAGGCTGAGAGGACACAGCTCTGACCTGTGTGTCTGGAGCAGCCACGTGATCTTTGTTTAGTGTGAGCTAGTGGACTATTTGTATAGTTAGCACCCTGACGGGTAGGTTTTCTTTTGTTTATTCAAATACCTGAATGTAAAGGCTAGTTTATTTTTGCTGCAATAAACGCAGGCGAGACCTGTTTGGACTGTACCCTGGTGTCACTGTCTTGAACTGCATCCCAGCACCCCGCTACCACGGTCTCTACTGGGCCAAATCCCCACACTTGTTATGGTAAAATGGATGCGTTTCCTTTTTTCACCGGCCCCGGTTAAACTTTGAACCGGAAGCTAATGTGGCCACCGGGAACTCACATATCCGGT
Organism: Engystomops pustulosus; assembly: GCF_040894005.1. Taxonomy (NCBI): domain Eukaryota; kingdom Metazoa; phylum Chordata; class Amphibia; order Anura; family Leptodactylidae; genus Engystomops; species Engystomops pustulosus. The sequence continues at coordinate 110,874,793 of NC_092416.1, read as the reverse complement.
ATTTTGCTATATAAATAAGAGCAGACTATGTAACTTTTTATATATTGCCTGAAGAAGGTCCGGGTACCGGACCGAAACGCGTCGCAACAGTGCATTTTATTATTTTATTACAATAAATATTCACTGATATTGAAATATCGGGTGTCCAGAAGATCCTTGAGCGCTCACCTTTGCATGATTGTGGAAACATCAGGCTGCTATCTACATTTGGAATACCATCCCCGGTGACCCTGGAACACGGAGGACGGGCCCCAATCATCGAGCTGCCAGGATATACAGGACCATAAGGATTACATGCTGTCATTTACTATGGAATAGGTGAGAGTCCAATCGGACAAACCTCTTACTTATACGTGTTTACTGGTTGATAATACACTAGGAGAGCGCTCCTGTCTTTTTCTCCCCTGTTCTCTCTCCTATTATCTTGGAGGGAGATCGCATTGTGTGTATCATCCACTCTGCTCCCAGGTTTTCCATATAATACACAAAATGACATTTCAGTTTCTTATTCACAATCTCCGTGTACAACCTTTTAATTTTATCCAATCCTATCTAGATCCAACATTTTTTCACCTATACCTTATGCCCAACCTCCCCCCCCCAAAAAAAAAAAAAACTACATTCTCTCTCCCCTATTCCTCCTCCCACCTCCAATCCTCCCATATTAGATTATATATATTAGGTTTATTATATCTTTCAAAGTAAATCTTTTCATAAACCAACATTTTCCTAGAATAGAGAATCCACTCCCTCACCATTGGAGGTTCCGACGCTATCCATTTATTGAGTATAACCTTCCGTGCCCAACATAAGAGCTTGTTTATCCTCCCCTCCTTTTTATAGATATTAATACTTCCAGGAATACCAAAAAGACAAGCTACTGGATCCCAAACCAAATCTAGACCGAGTCTTGCATTAATAATATCAAAGATCCCCTTCCAGTATTCTTGAATATGTATACAACTCCAGAACATGTGTAGAAAATCAGCCTTTTCTTCCCCACACTGATGACATTTAGAATGTCTTTCTTTATACATCCTTGACAGTCTATAGGGAGTATAGTATAACCTATTAATAATAAAGTATTGCATAATCCTCAACTGTGGGTTAAATGATATCTGTGGTATAGTCTTGATGAAATACTCCCACCTCTGCATCCCTATAGATCCTATTGCACCTAATTTCTTCTCCCACGTATGGAGTGTACCCACAAATGGGTCTTTAAATTTGTTATTTAACACTATAGTATAAATAAATGCCAATCGCCCCTTTTTCCCAAAACTTTCACAATTCTTCAGAAATTCATTAAGAGGATTTTTCACTTGGAGAGAATCGACCCCTAGACTCCTAAATGTATGTCTCAACTGAAAACATCTGAATAGATCATTATTCCTTAATCCAAATTCCTCCTTGATACTCACCCAAGATTTGAGTCCATCAACTTCGAATATTTGGCCTAAATATTTAACACCTTTACTAATCCAAAATGGAAACTCGTACTTGAAGTAGGGATCCCTCCATCTTAGATTCCCCCATAAGGGACTATCCTCATAGAGCCCTTTACTTTCAAAAAGGTCCCTTATACTGTTATATGTTCGTACATACATTCCCACAGAGGGTAGTTCTTGTTTATCCCCTCTACTTACTCCCATCTCAAACATCTGGAACAAATTATATTGGTTGCTCACCCTCTCTTTAGATCTTAAGTACTCTTCCCAGATATGTTCTTGATCTATCAGTTTACCTATCTGAGAGGCCAAAAAATATAGTTTTAAGTCCGGTATAGCCAATCCTCCCTCTTGAGTTCTCCTTTTCATTGTCTCTAGCTTAATTCAGGGTTTTTTCCCCCTCCAGACCAAATCTGTTAGTATCCCATCAATTGTCTTAAATATCCCTGGGTCTATCCAGATGGGGGAATTTACTAATGTATATAGTATCTTTGGTAAAAGTACCATTTTTATTAATGCTATCCTGGATGGGATACCCAACATCAGTCCCCTCCATGCTTGTACCTTATTCCTAATATACCTTATCATAGGGAGAATGTTTAATTCCACATATTTGTTAACATTACTAGACACATTTATTCCCAAATACTTAAAATGCTCCCCCTTACCTATTGTTTTTAGTGGATATAGAGGTAGTTTCCTACCCTGGTCAATTTGCATAATCACGGATTTACCCCAATTTATCCTAATTCCTGAGATATCCCCATACTTTTGAAATACCCTCAACACTTTATCTACAGAGTCAATAGTTCCCAAATATAACAAAATATCATCCGCAAATAAAGAAATCTTCTCACCACTATCTCCATATTGAAATCCAACTATATCCTGAGCAAATAGGGGTGAAAGTGGGCACCCCTGTCTAGTACCCCTACAGGAAACAGGAAAAGGCTCTGAAACTGATCCATTTATTAGAAGTCTAGCCATGGGATCTGAATATAATAGTTTTATCCACTTAACAAAATTGGGTCCAATTCCCATAGTTTCCAGCACTTCCCACATATATTCCCATTCTAATGAGTCAAAAGCTCTGGCTGCATCCAACAAGAGAACCAGCCGCTCTCCAACATTATCTGGACTCCTCTGTATGTTAGAAAAGAGTCTATTAAGGTTATCTATTAAGGTTATCTGAGGTACTTCTCCTGCTTATTTATGTTCAATCAACATTTATTGATGAATAACGAATATAAACAGAATTTTCAGGACAAGAAGGGTGGTCTCGCAGGACCCCTGCAATTAGGTACATATCACATCATGTTGCAGAATGGCAAGGCAGCAGGCTGTACATTTATATTGAGATGTAGATCGTGAGATACCGGCTGTGGGGGTCTGCCCACCCTTTCTGATGATAAGACGAGACAAAGACACGAACAGGGGGTAGACAGTACAAGACATAGACGAGAAGGGAGTGACCGGGTGGGGAAAAAAGGGGGGGGGGTCTGGGGATAGGGATGGCTTCCTTGTCATGTTTTGGCAGTGCACTACAGGCATGTTAATTAATTGCAATGCAAGAGTTCTGAAAGGGACAGATTCGGGAAGAGACCGGGTTATTTTAGGCCAAAAGGTCCTGGAAGGCCGGAGTTGACTGGTAGTCTTCCCAGGGGGTCCACACAGTGGCTGTCTTACTCGGGTCAGGCGTGTCCTCGGCCACCATCTCCTCCATTCTGCGTATGTATCGGAGCTCCTGTATCCATTCCACAACCGTGGGTGGATGAGGGCTCTTCCAGTGTCGAGGAATCACAGTCCTTGCCGCTGTAAGAAAGTGGCGAAGGAGTCCTTTTTTAATGGAGGAGACGGAGCCCGGTAGCACGGAAAGAAGGGCAACCTGTGGGCTGAATTGTATCGTCTTACCAGACACTCTGCTATAGGTGTCAAACACCATCCGCCAGAAGTCCTGTATGATCGAGCAACTCCACCAGATGTGAAGAATGGATCCCACCTCCACACCGCACCTCCAACAGAGCTCCGAGACTCCAGGATAAATCCTGTGGAGCGTGAGGGGGCACCTGTACCAGCGTGTTAGAATCTTATAGTTCTTCTCCTGAGCACTGCAGGGCAGAGGGAGTTTATGGGAGAACAAGAAGGCTTTGTCCCAGTCTGCCTCTGTGAGTGTGGTTGATAAGTCTGTCTCCCACGCTGACACAAACCCCGGGTTCCCCTGGGAGGACTCAGCGAGCAGTATCGCATACAGCTGAGACAAGACATGGGCTGGGGGTGATGTGGGTCTAAGTAGCGCCTCAAACCCGGTTAGGGATGCCCCAAAGCTAGAGTCAGCGTCCGAGCTTACGTACGAGGTTAACTGTTGGTATTCCAGCCAGGACAATGTAACGTCTGGATTGGAAGCTCTCAATGAGTCCCAGGAGGGCAAGGTGCCTCCCGATACTACTTGGCCCATACGAATATCTGTTCCCACCTCCCAACACAGGAATCTCCCTCTCCCCATCCCTGGGGGGAACGCTGGGTTGTTAAATAGGGGAGTGAGGGGGCCCTGTATTCTAATTATGGAGTCTCGAGACGCAAGCCTGTCCCATTCCCGGAGGAAGTATGGGGAGAAGAGTGAGTGTGTGAAGTTCTCTGGCCGCTGTGCCGGCCGAATCCACGGAATGGTGCGCAAGTGAGGGTGGGTGAGGTCTGTCTCCAGAGAAACCCATTGCTTGGATGCTTTGTGATAGTGCCAGTCTACCATGCGCATGAGCAGTGATGCGGAGTGGTAAAGTTTGGGGTCAGGAAGACCCACCCCCCCAGCAGTTTTGGGTCTAGCTAGTGTGGAGTAGCTGATCCTACTTGTCCCTCCCCCCCACACAAATCTCCGGAAGGCTGCTTTTAGGCTTGTAAAGAATGAGCCCGGGGGGCGTATCGGTAGCGTTTGAAATAAATACAGGAACCGGGGCATTACGTCCATCTTCAAGACATTGACTCGGCCGAACCAAGAAAGGCCGCCACTGCGGTATTTGGCCAAGTCCTGTATTGTGCGATTCAGGAGAGTTTTATAGTTAAGGTTGTATAGGCACGAGAGGTCTGCCGGGATGTCAATTCCTAGATAACGAATGTGTGATTTCTGCCATTTGAATGGGAATTGGGAGGCTAGGTGGGATATTTCGCTTTCGGGGAGGGAGATGTTCAGGGCTTCTGATTTCGATAAATTAACTTTGAAGTTGCTGAGGAGGCCAAAGCGAGAGAACTCTGCTAGGATGGACGGGAGGGAGATCCGGGGCTGTGACACATACAAGAGCAGGTCGTCCGCATAGATAGCGGTCTTGTACTGCTTAGGTCCGACCTGGAGACCGTGTACACTGGGGTTGCCACGAAGCGCCACCGCCAGGTGTTCCATAACAATAATATACAATAGTGGGGAGAGGGGGCAGCCCTGGCGGGTTCCGTTCTGGATCGAGAACGGCTTGGAGGAGGTGCCATTTATTCTTACTTGAGCTGTGGGGGCTGAATATAGAGCTTTAATCAAGCTCAGAAACCTAGGTCCTACCCCAATTTGTTCTAGGGCCGCCCAGAGAAATCCCCAGTGTACACGGTCGAACGCTTTTTCCGCGTCCACTGACAGTAGGCATAGCGGTTGTTTAGCAGACTTAGCCCGGGATATCAATAGCAAGGTCTTATTAGTATTGTCCCGGGCCTCCCTCCCGCGGAGGAATCCCACCTGGTCTTTATGTATGATGGAGGGAAGAATGGTCCCTAATCGGTTAGCCAGGAGTTTTGAGTACAACTTTATGTCCACGTTAATCAATGATATGGGGCGATAGTTGGCACACACTGTGTGATCTTTTCCCGGCTTGGGGATGACAGAGATATTAGCTTTAAGGGATTGACGCGTGAAGGGAGTGCGCAATGAGATCCCATTGAAGACCCTAGTAAGGAAGGGAACCAGTTCTTGTCTGAGTGTTTTGTAAAATCGGGGGGTAAACCCATCGGGTCCAGGGGATTTCCCGGCGGGGGTCAGTTTTATTACCTCTGAGAGCTCTTGCTCCGTAATGTCCTCCTCGAGTGCCCCCCTATCTTCATCCCTCAAGTTAGGGAGTGCCGTGTCTGTAATGTACGCGTTCATTTTGTCTTGGAGTTGTATCGGGGTCATATCTTTATACTGGCCCTGTATGTTGTAGAGTTCCTGGTAGTATGAGCGGAACACATCAGAGATTGTGGAGGGGTCGTGTGCCACCCGCCCCCCCCCCATCCTGTACCTTAGGGATATATGTGGTAGCTGACCTAGGGTGAAGAAGCCTCGCTAGGGGCCCACCACATTTGTTAGAATGTTCGTAGAAGAATCTCTTATTCCTGTCCCTGTACCTCAGGTGCTTTTGGTCAAGTATGTTTCGTAATTCCTCCCTAGTATTAAGCAGCTCGTTCAGCACTGGTTGCGAGCCCCCTGCCTTGTGTGTTGCTTCTAGCGCTTGAATTTTACAGAGCAAGTCCTGGACTTTAGCGGCTTTCTCTCTCTTTAAGCGTGCTCCATGTGAGATAAACTCGCTACGGATCGCTCCCTTTAATATTTCCCATTGAACTGGGAGGGGGGTGTGATCGTCTACATGGGTGTCGAGGAAGTTAGCAATGCACTGCTTAACCCCTGTCATACAAACTGCGTCCTTCAGTAAATTGTCATTTAATCGCCAAGCCCATGGGGTAGAGTATGGGCCAGGCACATTCAGGGTGATAGATATCGGAGCGTGGTCAGACCACAGGGCCGGGGCAATGGCGGCTGTGGGTTGCCAGCCCAATGCATAATGGCTTAACCAGAACATGTCAATTCGACTGTACGATTGGTGTGCCGGTGAAAAGTATGAGTAATCTCGGCCCTGTGGGTTGAGGACACGCCAAACGTCCACCAGCTGTGAGTTATGCAAGGCCCTT